>NC_134274.1:84822232-84900617 GCF_031893055.1 Leptodactylus fuscus | reverse complement strand
CTTGCCTAAGGCGACCACTATTCTTCATTTTTCCCCCACATTTAAACAATAATGGGATTTGCCTGCTCCGAGAAACAGTTGATCTGTGGGGTCCTAACAGTCTAAGGGATCAGTAGGGATTAGAGATGAGCCAACAGCGTTCCATCGAATTGGTATTCAGGCTGCTCAAGATATTCCATTCCAATTGAATACCACGCGGCAAACGCACTAAATATTTGTATCCCCTCCCACCTTCCCTGGCGCTTTTTCTTTCTTTTTTTTTTTTTTTTTTTTTTTTTTTTTGCACCAATAACTGTGCAGGGGAGGTGGGACAGGAACTACGACAACCGCGGCATCGAAAAAAAAAAAGTCAGAAAAAGTAATTGGCTGGCTGAATCAGGTGACCTCCGCTTCATATGAATGGGGGATTTCAGATTCGGTTCATATGAGACTGTGAACTATGTGACTGTGAGACAGGGATAGATATACTGTGGGAGGGGGAGGGGGCATGGCTAGCCGGCAACCAGAGCGGTCGCGTCTGCTGTGAGCTCCTGACTTGGACACTTTCATCCGTTTCTTACCGGCGGTGATCTCAGCCATCCATACAGATAACAACCCCGAGGCTCTCCTCCAAGCCTCTGTCTGCTATTTTGGGGTGTTATTTCACACTTTTACAGCGCTCCTGAGGATATAAACTGTTGCGGCCTTCTGTCCCACAGGACCCGGCCGCCATCTTGTTTTTGGACTTACCTGCTGCCGACTTGTTCCAGCTCCCGGCGTAGTCCCTCGCAGCTCTGGACCGCTCATCCGACCCAGGAGAGGACCTCTGGCGCGTTCCAGCCACTTACTGCCTTCATCCAGCTCTCTTACTTTACCGGGCAGCTGATCATAGGAGTCACGACCGCCATTTTGTTTTTTTTTGCGGCCTGCCTTCTTCTGGAGTCACCACAGCCTGCGGAGCGCAGGAGACATCTCCCGCGACATCACAGCTGCTTCTGGTTCTGGAGCAGCCTGGAGAGGAGGTATTTCGAGGTACGGAACCTCAGATTCTGGATCTCTTCTCCCAGACCCGGCAGCCATTTTGAGTAGGCCTCACTAGGATCCCTAGCCTAAAGTGTAAGGGCCGGCCCCTGATGTGACTTCTACGCAGAACCCAGATCCGGAAGAAGGGGTGTGACTTGCCGGACAGCTATCCGGCTGTGATTTGCGCCCAGCTCCAGACCTACCCATCTTGGAGCGCAGCCTGCCTCTCTGCATGAAGCAGCAGCTACAGACCAACTACACTGAGACGCCTGCAGCTGCCCTTCAGTTTAACCCACTCGTATCCTGACATGGAGGTGAGCCGAATCTGCATTTCTCCCTTCCCCTGGAGTTGGAAACAGTAGCAGGCCACATTAATCTGCACTTGAGGACCTATGATAAGATAAGATAATCCTTTAATAGTCCTACATTGGGGAAATTCCAGCATGTTACAGCAGCCTAGTAATACAGGATAATACACAGTAATATAATACAGACGCAGACACACATATGCTGAGAAGAGAAGATATACTAGGAGTCCATGGCAGCTAAGGAACGGAAGAGAAAGAAGGAAGACTTCATGGTCATCGTCATAGTCATTTAGTTGTCTGTGCGGAGTGTCTTCGCTTGGTCTGATGTAAATTATACAGCCCGGTCGCGGTTGGAAGGAAGGACCTGCGATAGCTTCTTCTCACACTTGGGGTGAAGCAGACGGTCACTTACAGTGCTGCCAAGTCCCATCAAGGTCCCATACATGGGGTGGGATTTCTTCTCCCGCATGGAGGTCACCACAGACAGTATCCTTCTGTCACCCACCACCTGTACTGGGTCCAGGGGGCTCCCCAGGACAGAGCTGGCCCTCCTGATCAGCCTGTCACGTCTGTTTCTGTCCCTGGTTGATGGACTGCACCCCCAGCAGGCCACACCGAAAAAGATGGCTGAGGCAACCACAGAGTTGAAGAAGGCCCTAAGAAGTGTCCCCTGGACTCCGAAGGCCCTCAGCCACCTGAGCAGGTAGAGTCTGCTGTGGCCCTTTCTGTGCAGCGCCTCCAGGTGATCAGCCCAGTCTAGTTTATTAGTGAGGAGCACGCCCAGGTACTTACAGGTCCTGACTATCTCAATACATATTCCCTGGATCTCCACCGGGGTCGGAGCACCTCTCCGTTTACTAAAGTCCACCACCATCTCCTTGATCTTCCCAGCATTAATACTGAGCTGGTTCCGCTGGCACCATTCAACAAAGTCCAGGTTTAAGTCTCTGTATTCCCTATCGTCGCCATCAGTGATAAGGCCGACTATAGCAGAGTCATCGGAGGACTTCTGTAAGTAACAGCTGGATGAGTTGTGCCTGAAGTCAGCAGTGTACAGTGTGAAGAGAAATGGGGCAAGAACTGGACCTTGTGGTGCCCCCGTACTACAGATCACAGTGTCAGACACACAGTCCCGGGCTCTCACATACTGAGGGCGGGTTGTCAGGTAGTCTAGGGTCCAGTTGGACAGGTGATGGTCCACTCCACCAAGGTTCAGCTTTTCCCTCAGTAGCCCTTGCTGAATGGTGTTGAACGCACTGGAGAAGTCAAAGAACAATATTCTCACAGTGTTCCCGGGTTTCTCTAGGTGAGAGAGAACTCTATGAAGAAGGTGGATGATGGCGTCATCTACCCCAATGCCCGGCCGATAGGCAAACTGGAGGGGGTCCAGAGCGGAGCTCACTAGGGGGTGTAGGTGTGTCAGGACCAGTCTCTCTGGGACCTTCATCAGGTGAGATGTCAGTGCTACGGGTCGGTAGTCATTGTAGCCCACCGGGTTGGGTATCTTTGGGACTGGCACCACACAAGATGTTTTCCACAGTCGAGGTACCACTCCCAGCTTTAGACTCGTATTGTACATGTGTGTAATAATACCACACAGCTGGTCACTGCACATTTTAAGAACTCTTGCGCTTATACCATCAGGTCCTCCGGCCTTGTCTGCTTTAATAAACCCTTCTGCTACCCTCCTCCCCTATATCTCCTCTCCGGAAAGTTTTACATTCATATCCCATAAGTGGTGTCCCTGACCCTCGATATCTACGGTCCTCGGCTAGAGTTATTCTACATTCTTTCCGCACTCCCACACCTGGGCTTTCTTGCCCTCCCCTGCAGCCCCCTGCCGCCTTCTCTAACAGGGTCTCATCCGAACCTCCCCTGTGGATTAGTCGTAGCAGTTAAGATTGGGAAAGGCTGTCTTACCTACAGGAATATCATCCCCACTACTGCACTAAGAGACGTAGAACCCAATTATACCTGATACCTCGCTTGCAGAGGACGACTGTCTGCCTAGACGCTGAGATTGTCAACCTTACCTATTGATATTTGGGGACCTCTCCCCTCCCTGTACCTAAGTGAATCTCCAAGAACACTCTTGTCTATGTTGTCATTTAGACTGATGCTCTCTGTTTGCTAGATGTTATAGTCTTGACCTCGTCCCTCTCCCTCACTTATATTGCATCCATCAAGATGGTTAAACCAAATAAAGACAAAGGCACAGACCTCGCTGGTACTCCCAATCAAACTAAACTCCAAAGTGACTTGCAAAAGTATCTTAGAAAGAAAAATCGACAATCTCCCGCCGGATCGCTGAAAATGGCGCCTGACCACAATAGGGAGCCTGACACAGGTGATGACTCGGATGCTGAGAGTAATATTGACCAGGACCGCCTGGAGGATAGCACCTTCTTAAGAACATTTCTACAACAAGCTCTGTCAGCCGCCCTAGACCCAGTTCTTCAGCAACTTGAGGATATTAGAGCGGAACTTCATCATATAGACAGTCGAGTCTCTACTCTAGAAAGCGCATATCCTTCAATTAAATCTCATAATGACCTCACTACGTCTCAGCTGGCCCTGCACAAAGATTACATCGATTGTTCTCTTACTCTACTTCACCGCCCTCATCTCTTCTCTCTCCAGCAACCCTAAAAGGATTTTTGAAACTTTTCACTCCTTACTCACAGCCAAGGTGCAGACGCCATTCACAGTCCTTAGTGCTGATGACCTGGCCACGTATTTCCATGATAAAATTGATAAGATCCATCAGGAAATAACTGCCAAAGCCCCAGGTGGCATTGATCCCATCACCTACCATAGTACTGATCCCCTCACCAACCGCACTTCAGACTGTCTTTTCTCATCTTTTCAACCTGTTACAGAAGAGGAAGTCTCTCAGCTACTTTCTTCATCTCGCCCTACAACCTGCAGTAGTGACCCCTTCCCCTCGCACCTTCTCCAACCTCTGTCGCCTGCTGTCACGACTTGCCTTACTAAAATATTTAATCTCTCTCTCTCTCTCTCTCTCTCTCTCTCTCTCTCTCTCTCTCTCTCTCTCTCTCTCTCTCTCTCTCTCTCTCTCTCTCTCTCTCTCTCTCTCTCTCTCTCTTTCTCTTTCTCTTTCTCTTTCTCTTTCTCTCTCTCTCTCTCTCCATCCTCCTTCAAGCATGCTGTTATAACTCCGCTATTGGAAAAACCCCACCCTGTGCTGCTAACTATCGACCCAACTCTAACCCGCCCTTCATCTCTAAACTTTTGGAACGCCTGGTCTATTCTCGTTTAAACCGCTATCTCTCTGCTAACTCTCTGCTTGACCCCTTACAATCTCTGCACTCTACTGAAATGGCTCTCGCAAAAGTCTCCAATGATCTCCTAATGGCTAAATCCAATGGTGACTTCTCTCTTCTTATTCTTCTGGACCTCTCTGCAGCTTTTGACACTATTGATCATCATCTTCTCCTCCTCACTATGCTCCGCTCAGTCGGCCTCAACGCCACTGCGCTCTCCTGGTTCCCCTCTTATCTCTCAGACCGCACTTCCAGTGTATCATTTGCGGGCTCTGTTTCTTCCCCTCTTTCCCTTGCTGTTGGGGTTCCTTAGGGCTCGGTCCTAGGCCCCCTGCTCTTTTCTCTCTACACAGCCCCCATTGGACAAACCATCGCCAGATTTGGCTTCAGGTACCATCTTTATGCTGATGACACCCAATTATACACATCTTCCCGTGACATCACCCCTGCACTCATACAGAACACTAGTGACTGTCTTTCTGCTGTCTCTAATATCATGTCCTCGCTCTATCTGAAACTAAATCTCTCTAAGACTGAACTACTACTGTTTCCACCATCTAACAGATCTGTCCCTGATATATCCATTGCAGTGTCAGGCCTTACTATAACTCCTAGGCAGCATGCCTGCTGCCTCGGGGTCATGTTTGACGCAGACCTTTCCTTCACCCCGCATATTGAATCACTCGCACGTTCATGTCACCTCCTCCTCAAAAACATCTCCAGAATACGCCCTTTCCTCACCAGAGAAACACTAAAGACACTTATTGTCTCTCTGATTCATTCTCGCCTTGACTACTGTAACGCCTTACTAATCGGTCTTCCCCTCACTAAACTCTCCCCTCTACAATCTATTCTGAATGCAGCGGCCAGGCTCATCTATCAGGCTAGACACTACAGCGATGCCTCGGGTCTGTGCCAGTTGCTACACTGGCTGCCTATTCATTATAGAATAAAATATAAAGTTATCATCCTCCTCCACAAGGCTCTCCATAATGCCGCACCTCCCTACATTTCCTCCCTCATCTCCGTCTACTGCCCAACCCGTGCTCTCCGTTCACTCAATGGCCTAACACTTACATCCCCTATTATCAGAACCTCCCACGCTCGTATACAAGACTTCTCCCGAGCTGCATCACTTCTCTGGAATGCTCTACCCTGGACAATAAGATTAACTCCCAATTTCTACAGTTCCAAATGCAAACTAACGACACATCTTTTCAGACAGGCCTATCACAATTTCTAACGTAAACCCTTCCGTGCTATAATTAGAATCCCCCAAATTTAACCCTCCTCTGTCCCCGCTCCCACATTACCCCACATGATATGATGTCTTTTCCAGATAACTTTATTTGTCCAAGCTCCATCCACATGTTACAGGACACCACTAGTGATGGCTCATAAAGTTTTGTTTGTGTAATGACAGTAACCTCTATTACAAAAGTGTCTGACCCCTGTATAAGCAATGCCGCCCCTCCTACCTCTTGTGTCACCCCCCCTCTACCTCATAGATAGTAAGCTCTTGTGAGCAGGGCCCTCAGTCCCATTGTGTGAAATGACGTTCTTTGTTATGTATCTGTCTGTATTTGAACCCTACAAAATGTACAGTGCTGCGGAATATGTTGGCGATATATAAATAAATTTATTATTATTATTATTATTATTATTATTATTATTATTATTATTATTATTGTTGTTGTTGTTGTTGTTGTTGTTGTTGTTGTTGTTGTTGTTGTTGTTGTTGTTGTTGTTGTTGTTGTTGTTGTTGTTGTTATTATTATTATTATCAAAGAAAACCACAGTTGCTGCAAAACGTAAGACTTAAGTGGCTTTCTGAATCTTGTGCTAATGAGGCTTTGCAGTAAATTGCAATCCGAATGTCTGATCCTCAAGGAGTCTCTGGTGTGCCGGGAAATCAAGAGGATTAAAGCAGACAAGGTAGACTTGTACCGCCCGAGGTGCACCGCCGCAGGCATGACGCCGCCGATCGCCGGAGTGAAATCTGGCCCGCGGAAGTATTTTGAAAGTTGAAATTTTGACAAAGTGTCTACGGAAGTGGAAATTCTCTCAGGGGGAAGCTCCCCTCGGCCCTGCCCAGGAGGGTGAGCCCCATCCCGGTCTGGCGCTCGCTGCAGGAAGGCCTCCTCGGGGGCTCCGATTTTTTTTCAAAGTGTCTGCGGAAGTGGAAGTTCTCTCAGGGGGAAGCTCCCCTCGGACCCTGCCCAGGAGGGTGAGCCCCGGCCCGACTTGCCTCCCCTAGGCCCGCCCGGTCCGGAACCCGGTTCTCCCTGCAGACCTCGCCTCGGGGCAACCCTCCAACTCCACATCTCCCGGCACTTTCCGCCGGAGTCAAAAACAGCACTACCTCTTCCTTCCGCTGGCCCTCGAGAGTCCTCACCGCTCCCCCAGGCAGGCTTCCACGGGAGGCGGATCGGACCCCACCATTAAGCCCCCTGACAAACAGCCATCCCTGGAACTCTCTCCGGGCCCGACTATTAAGCCCCACCGCCGACCCTCCGGGGCCGACTATTAAGCCCACTGCCAGAGATAGCACTCATGGTAATCTCTCTGGGCCCGACTATTAAGCCCAACCGTGACTTATGCCGGGAAATGTGACTTATGCCGGGAAATGTGACTTATGCTGGCAAATGTGACTTATGCTGGCAAATGTGACTTATGCTGGCAAATGTGACTTATGCTGGCAAATGTGACTTATGCTGGCAAATGTGACTTGTCCGCCCAACCGTGACTTATGCTGGCAAATGTGACTTGTCCGCCCAACTGTGACTTATGCTGGCAAATGTGACTTGTCCGCCCAACCGTGACTTATGCTGGCAAATGTGACTTGTCCGCCCAACTGTGACTTATGCCGGCAAATGTGACTTGTCCGCCCAACCGTGACTTATGCCTGGAAATGTGACTTGTCCGCCCAACCGTGACTTATGCCTGGAAATGTGACTTGTCCGCCCTGTGCCTGGGCTTCCATGTATTGGATATCTCTGTCATGGTACGATAACCTTACATACAATTGCTATCTTTTAGAAACCCGAGACGGATGAAGAAGAACTGATTGCGCCGAATCCTGATGACATCACCCTTGCCTAAGGCGACCACTATTCTTCATTTTTCGTGGGCTAGTTATAAAATCCTACGAGGAGAGAGGACTATGTATTTGGCTTGCCTGTGTCAATGGCTGCTCCGGTCATAAATCTTTATCTGTCATGATTTCTAAAGATTGCCTTATTGCCTGGTAGGCACAGCTCAGGTTATAACACTTTTGCAGTCCTGACTTCTCCACCTTCATTTCCTCTTTAGCTCCCAGGAGGTATCCGTTTCCTTTACATAGACTTAAGTAAGGTGGAGCGAGGGGTCGCTATTAGAGATGAGCGAACACTAAAATGTTCGAGGTTCGAAATCCGATTCGAACAGCCGCTCACTGTTCGAGTGTTCGAACGGGTTTCAAACCCCATTATAGGCTATGGGGAACATATACTCGTTAAGGGGGAAACCCAAATCCGTGTCTGGAGGGTCACCAAGTCCACTATGACACCCCAGGAAATGATACCAACACCTTGAAATGACACTGGGACAGCATGTCTAGGGGCATAAAAGTCACTTTATTTCATGGAAATCCCTGTCAGCTTGCGGTTTTCGCAAGCTAACTTTTTCCCATAGGAATGCATTGGACAGCGCTGATTGGTCGAATTCCGTATTCCATTCAGGTCCGACCTTAGACTCCGCCTCCTTCGGCAGAGCCAGCACTGATTGGCCGAAGGCTGGCCAATGCATTCCTATGGGTATGCAGAGACTCAGCTGTGTTGAGCCAGTTCTGCTCAACTACACCGTGTGCTGGTCAGCCCATCAGATGTAACAGAGCCGAGGGTGCACTAGAACCCTTGTGCACACTCAGCTCACGCTAATAGAATGCATTGGCCAGCGCTGATTGGCCAATGCATTCTATAAGCCTGATGAAGCAGAGCTGAATGTGTGTGCTTAGCTCAACTACTCCACCAGCGTAGTTGAGCTAAGCACACACATTCAGCTCTACTTCATCAGGCTAATAGAATGCATTGGCCAGCGCAGATTGGCCAGAGTACGGAATTCGACCAATCAGCGCTGGCTCTGCTGGAGGAGGCGGAGTCTAAGGTCGGACCAGAATGGAGACTGGTGTGGAGTGATCTTAGACTCCTCCTCCTCCAGCAGAGCCAGCGCTGATTGGTCAAATTCCGTACTCTGGCCAATCAGCGCTGTCCAATGCATTCCTATGGGAAAAGGTTTATCTCACAAAAATCACAATTACACACCCGATAGAGCCCCAAAAAGTTATTTTTAATAACATTCCTACCTAAATAAAGGTTATCCCTAGCTATCCCTGCCTGTACAGCTATCCCTGTCTCTTACTCACACAGTTCACATTCTCATATGACCCGGATTTGAAATCCACTATTCGTCTAAAATGGAGGTCACCTGATTTCGGCAGCCAATGACTTTTTCCGATTTTTTTCAATGCCCCCGTTGTCGTAGTTCCTGTCCCACCTCCCCTGCGCTGTTATTGGTGCAAAAAAATGCGCCAGGGAAGGTGGGAGGGGAATCAATTTTTTTTGGAGTTTGCCACGTGATGTTCGATTCGAATCGAACACATCGAACAGCCTGATATCCGATCGAACATGTGTTCGATAGAACACTGTTCGCTCATCTCTAGTCGCTATGACTGTTCTAGTTCTAGTACAAGCCTCACATAAATGACAGTACAGTGCGTTCTGCTAATCTGACACCCAGTAGCCCTGAAGTCTGGATGGTCTAGGGTAACAGAATATACCTGATGGCGTGTTTCGGGATAGGCATAGGGAAAGTCAGACTCTTCAGATGAGCAACTTGGCTTATAACCACTAGTCTGCTGCCATGTTGGAATTGGTGCCTGGCCCCGGGGCTCTTGCTGTCCACATTGGCTTATCTGTCTATTGGTGATGGTATGAACTATGTAGAGAATATCACATATCCTAAGGAGTATCACAGAATACAGCCCATACCATTGAATCCTCCTGCACCATGTGATGGTACCCAACAGCCCTGCCACTGCGAATGATACATCCTGTCACTCAGGGCCGCCATCAGGAATTTTGGGGCCCCATAAAGCCTAAGTGTCTGCCCCCCCCCCCCCCCCTGCCATTTTTGCTTTGCGCGCCGCGAGAAATTTAGCCCCACCCACTGTTATGTTGACTCCGCCTACTCATTAATTTCCCATTTGCCCGCACACTGTATAATCCTCCTACAGTCACCCGTAAATTATATGTCCCCCTCCGTCTCTCCCCTAGCTTCATATACACCCTTCATCTGCCCTCAGATTCATGTCCCCTCCATCTCTGCCCCCAGATTCATGTCCCCTCCATCTCTGCCCCCAGATTCATGTCCCCTCCATCTCTGCCCCCCGATTCATGTCCCCACATTTCTGCCCACAGATTCATGTCCCTCCATCTCTGCCCCCAGATTCATGTCCCCCCATCTCCATACCTCCCAACTTTTGAAGAGCTAAAAGAGGGACAAAATGTGTGGCGCGCTTAGCGCGCCGCAACAAATTTAGCCCCACCCACTTTTGTGTTGACTCCGCCCACTCATTAATTTTTCATGTGCCCACACACAGTATAATCCTCCTACAGTCACCCGTAAATTATATGTCCCCCCTCTATCTCTCCCCCAGTTTCATATACACCCTTCATCTGCCCCCAGTTTCATGTCCCCCTTCCATCTCTGCCCAGGGATTCATGTCCCCACATCTCTGCCCCCAGTTTCATGTCCCCTCCATCTCTGCCCCCAGATTCATGTCCCCCCAGATTCATGTCCCCTCTCCATCTCTGCCCCCAGATTCATGTCCCCATCTCTGCCCCCAGATTCATGTCCCCACAGTGTCATGCCGTCCCCTCCTTCATCTGCCCCAGTGTCATTCCGTCCTCTCTTTCATCTGTCCCCAGATTCATGTCCCCACAGTGTCATGCCGTCCTCTTCTTCATCTGCCCCCAGATTCACGTTCCACCTCCACATTAAACTTACCTTCTCCTCCGCTCCCTCGCCGCTCTCTGCGCGTCTCTCTCGTTGACACATGCGGCTGAAGGAAGGAGCTGACACGGGTCAGCTCCACGCTTCGCCGCTGGGTGTCTCTCTCGCTGACACATATGCGGCTGAGCCGGGTTCCGGCTCAGCCGCATATGTGTCACCGAGAGAGGCGGCAGCGGCGAAGTGAGGAGCTGACACCGGCTCAGCCGCATATGTGTCAGCGAGAGAGGCGGCAGCGGCGAAGTCAGGAGCTGACACAGGTCAGCTCCTCTCTTCAGCCGCATATGTGTCAGCGAGACAGGCGGCAGCGGCGAAGCGAGGAGCTGACCTGTGTCAGCTCCTCGCTTCAGCCGCGTATGTGCTCAACTCAGATCTGCGTCCTCTGGCCGGGCCCCTGACACCAGTAGCAGTAGTACTGGCCTATTGGCGGACCTGCTGTCACTGTTTTATGTCCACTAGTTTCAGGGCATGTCTGGCTGAGTAGGGGCAGTGGTGGGAGCTGTGACCACATGTGGCACAATAAGATAGACAGGAGCAAAGATCATATCTGTCTGAATATGGAAATAAAATCAATCAGACCTTTTTCTAGCCTGGCAGAGGTTGTCAGCAGGATGTAGTTCTATCGATCTACAGGCTAATAAGCCGCCCCTCCGATCCATCTGATCATACATCTTTTGTGAATACGCCATAACTCCCGGGAATAAAACATATCGGTGTAATGTGCCTAACAAGAGATCCCAAATGCTTTGAGAAGTCGGGGTACGCCAGACCTGCAGCTTCAATGATACTCCATTCCCAGATGCAACCCTTGGGGACACTTGGCCAATATCCAGCATATTTTAGGGTTCCTACATAGTTAGGGTTTCTGGATCATCTGCTGGCGTCTGGATGGTCATAAAAACATAAATATGGCGGAAATGTCATTGATGTCATCATATTTTATTTCCAGTTTTTGGGCAGTCACGCTTTCACACTGACACCTGGAGCTGCTACTTCTGACTGCAATCCCCACACAACGACTTGCTGTATGGCCGTGTGTCTATCTGTAATGTGTCTTACTGTGCTGTTGGTTGTGGATTGTAATTGCCATACAGATCGCACAGGGTCTAAACTGACACATTGAAGCAAAGACAAACTTTTCAATAGTTCATGATGGTAGTGATTGTCAGGTTTGGATCACTATCACCTTGTATGCATCCCATCCTATATAATACGTGTAACTGCAGGAGACTGAAATCACCTCCAGCCATCATCCCATCCTACACGCCTCTGTGCAGACAGCTGTATATACACAATGTCCCCGCTTTTCTATTCTGCCCGGTGTATAGACATTGCTGCAGGGCAGAGCCCCATGAGAAGCGGCCCCCCTGTCTGCAGTATATATATCTATCTGATGTGAGGACAGGGAGCCGGCAGTGAGCGGAGCCGCCGCCTGTGTTACCCTCCCCGGCTCTCAGCAGCTCCAGCTTGTCCCCGCATCGTACAATCAGCTTCCTGTAGCATAGAGCTTGTGGTAAAGATCCCGGGGATGGTGACAAGCGCCGGGAATAGAAGGGGGCAGCTCCCGCAGCGGTTTCATCTTCCTGCATAGATAGTGATGGACAGATGTGGGGGTGCTATGGCGGAAATCCCGGGGCCTCCTCTCCGCACCACCCCCGCACCTCCGCCAGTGACGGCCAGGGACTGTTAGGGAGGATGTCGGGGAGTGGGGAGACACGAAGAATGGAAGCTCTCCTGTCCGGTTCTAGCCGGTAATGGGCTCTGATCCCGGGCAGGGAAGCACACGGGGAGAGCGGAGCTTGACTCTGGCCCTGTGCTGAGTGACAGCCAATAGGAGGTGAGGCCGAGGCCGCTCAGCAGCCAATCAGTGCGCACCGCTGTGCATATAAGAGGCGGCGGCTGCTTCGGCCCCAGTGTTTTCCCGTCTAGGAAAGGAATTAGAGCTCGATTCGTATCATGGCAGAAACCGCGCCCGCCGCTGCCGCTGCTCCCCCTCCCGCCGAACCGGCCGCCAAATCCAAGAAGCAGCCGAAGAAAGCAGCCGCAGGGGGCGCCAAGAAGAGCAAGAAATCCTCCGGTCCCACCGTGTCCGAGCTGATCGTCAAAGCCGTGTCCGCCTCCAAGGAGCGCAGTGGGGTGTCTGTGGCCGCCCTGAAGAAGGTGCTGGCTGCTGGCGGCTACGATACAGACAAGAACCGCAGCCGTGTCAAGCTGGGCCTTAAGGCTCTGGTGACCAAGGGAACCCTGATCCAGGTGAAAGGCAGCGGCGCCTCCGGCTCCTTCAAGCTGAACAAGAAGCAGGCGGAGAGTAAGGACAAGGCGGCCAAGAAGAAGCCTGCAGCGGCCAAGCCCAAGAAAGCTGCCGCCAAGAAGCCCGCGGCTAAGTCTCCTAAGAAGGCGCCGACCGCGGCCAAGAGCCCGAAGAAAGCCAAGAAGCCTGCCGCGGCCGCCAAGAAGGCGGCCAAGAGCCCCAAGAAGCCGAAGGCGGCTCCTAAAGCCAAGAAGGTGACGAAGAGCTCGGCTAAGAAGGCGGCTAAGCCCAAAGCTGCCAAGAGCCCAGCTAAGAAGGCTGCCAAGCCCAAAGCTGCCAAGAGTCCGGCTAAGAAGGCTGCTAAAGCCAAGAAGCCCGCGGCTAAGAAATAAGCCCGAGCCGCCCTGTACTTGTCCCACAAAGGCTCTTCTCAGAGCCACCACCTTGTCCCGGCAGAGCTGTATGATCGCTATCTCCCCAGCCAGCGGGGGGGCGGGGGCGTCATATTAACGGCAATCCTATGACCAGGGCTCCATTCCCGTATCCGCACCGACACATGAGCGGTCACTACAGGGTAACATCCCCGCAGGTTTCTCCAGGTGACCGGTCCAGCGGGGTAGTAATGAGGACTAAAAGCTGAGGCCGCTGAGGGTTTATAGGGGCAGTAATCCAGTAGATTGGCCGCGCATCCTCCTCGTTACTGGCGGGGGCCTCTGTCTGGATAAAGGGGGAGGAGGAGGAGGAGGAGGAATTGTCAGTATGTCTGAGCTACACAATCCCTGCAGTCCCGAATGCAGCCTGATGCCGGGGGTCGCTGCGGTGTACGGCGGGCGGCTGTGTGCGTGCTTGTGGTAGGGGGACAAACGATACATACTCCCAGGTCTGTATCAGATCAGCGGGGAACGAGCCTGGACGCCCGGGAGGTTGTACTGGGGGAGAAGGGGGATGAGGCTGGGTGACAAGCGCTCTCAGGGGAGCCCCCGCCTGACACTACTCGTTCCTACACAGGCTGAGGAGGGGGCTCCCCTGAGAGCTCTTGTCACCCAGCCTCATCCCCTTCTCCCCCAGTACAACCTCCCGGCGTCCAGGCTCGTTCTCCCCTGAGAGCGCACACCGTTATTTCGGGGTCACTTCTGGACCCAGAAACTCGGATCTTTGCTGCCTCCTGTTCAGCGTGTTCTCTTGTATTTATAACGCACTGTCTGTGCTGCAGCTGAATGACTTGTCTGGGGGAGCTCCGGCTCCCAGCAGTAGGTTTGTGATGACACTGGGGCGGGTGGAGAAAGCCGGCAGAAGTCCATTGTCTCCGGGGCCGAGCTGAGAGCGGCAGCAGGGACAGGGAGAGGCGGCGAGAACTGTAGGATATGAGCGGGAAAGCTCCGAATCACTAACGGGTGAAAGTTCTGCCAATCAGAGGAGGAAAGCAGGGGAGGGGGGGAGTGGCTTCAGGACACGCCCCATAATTGCGTCATCATAGCAGGGTTCTCCTTCTGGTCCGACCACTCTCTATATAAAAAGGCGGCTGTGCGGAGGGACGCTTATTCTAGTCTGTCAGCAGCAGCACAGAAGATGTCCGGTCGCGGTAAAGGAGGGAAAGGTCTCGGCAAGGGCGGTGCCAAGCGGCACAGGAAGGTGCTCCGGGATAACATCCAGGGCATCACCAAGCCTGCCATCCGCCGTCTAGCTCGCAGAGGAGGCGTCAAGCGCATCTCCGGTCTCATCTATGAGGAGACTCGCGGTGTCCTGAAAGTCTTCCTGGAGAACGTCATCCGTGACGCCGTCACCTACACCGAGCACGCCAAGAGGAAGACCGTCACCGCCATGGACGTGGTGTACGCGCTCAAGCGCCAGGGCCGCACTCTCTACGGCTTCGGAGGTTAATTCCGCCGCTCCCCGACTCTCTACTACATAACCCAAAGGCTCTTCTCAGAGCCGCCACATCCTCCTGAGAACAGAGCTGTCCCCGCCACCCACCTCTCCTCTGCCCTCTAGGGCTGGAGCTGTCGCTGCGGCTACTGTAGGAATACCGGAGAGCGTGGAGATAAACGCTCTTAAGCTTCAGGGAACGTGTGAACAAATGCATAAATCTTAAGAGCGTTCCTGTCGCTGTACAGTGTGCACTGCCTAAAGTTTCTCCTTTACTTTGCCAGTGTGCGCAGATGTAGATACACGCGATAGATACGAGGTTATCAGGCGGATAAGTTCCTTCGCCTTGAGGATAATACAAACAGTGCGGTGTAACGTCCATAAATACAATGACAAAACGGATCGGGATAAATAAAGCCTCTGGTCCGGGGAATAAACACCAGAAATGAAGGGCTCAGCAGCTCTAGTGTGGAAGGGGTGGGGGGGCTCTTAGAAGAGCCTTTGGGGTGATAGTACAGAGCAGGTGATGGAGCCGATTACTTGGCGCTGGTGTACTTGGTGACGGCCTTGGTGCCCTCGGACACGGCGTGCTTGGCCAACTCTCCGGGCAGCAGCAGGCGCACGGAGGTCTGGATCTCCCGGGAGGTGATGGTGGAGCGCTTGTTATAGTGAGCCAGGCGGGAGGCTTCTCCTGCGATGCGCTCAAAGACGTCGTTGACGAAGGAATTCATGATGCTCATGGCCTTGGAAGAAATGCCGGTGTCGGGGTGGACCTGCTTCAGCACCTTGTACACGTAGATGGCATAGCTCTCCCTCCTGGCCCTCTTACGCTTCTTGCCGTCCTTCTTCTGGGCCTTGGTCACGGCTTTCTTGGAGCCCTTCTTGGGCGCTGGGGCAGACTTGGCGGGATCAGGCATGGTAGCACGGCGATCTTTTCCCACACGAGAATGAGAGAAAATAATGTCTGTGCTCCTCCCAGCGCAGCCCTATTTATAGGCGGGCTATGCAAATGAGCGCCGCTGTCTGCGCGCTGTTCTACTGGACCAGCAAGTCATGTGACCAGTGCCAGCATCATAATCCCCGCCCTCCGCAGCTGATTGGCGCTTCCACCAGGTTTGAATTTCCCTCCGTTTCTCTCCTCAGGTTTACAGGTTCTAATCGCCTCGTTATGTTGCGGGGGGGAACGCCACAGATTGTCCCCTGTGTAGCCTGATGCATGCCGGCGGGGGCTGTACAGCGCCGTGCTGCACGGGGTCTGGGGGAGGGGCATGAGCGCTAATGCTGGACTGTAGAAATAAACCAATGAGATGGAGGGGGCGGGCTTTCCATGAGCCAATGAGGACGAGCCCCGGCTGTATAAATATGTCGCTCTTTCCGCTCCTCAGCTCATATCACCGCTGTGTAGTAACGTCTATACTGAAGCGATGGCAAGAACCAAGCAGACCGCCCGCAAATCCACCGGAGGGAAAGCTCCCCGCAAGCAGCTGGCCACTAAGGCCGCCAGGAAGAGCGCTCCCGCCACCGGCGGAGTGAAGAAGCCTCACCGCTACCGCCCTGGTACAGTCGCTCTGCGTGAAATCCGCCGCTACCAGAAGTCCACCGAGCTGCTGATCCGTAAGCTTCCCTTCCAGCGCCTGGTTCGAGAGATCGCCCAGGACTTCAAGACGGATCTCCGCTTCCAGAGCTCCGCCGTCATGGCCCTGCAGGAAGCTAGCGAAGCTTACTTGGTCGGGCTCTTTGAGGACACCAACCTGTGCGCCATCCACGCCAAGAGGGTCACCATCATGCCCAAAGACATCCAGCTGGCCCGCAGGATTCGTGGGGAGAGGGCTTAAATCTGCCCAGGCACCGTCTGACAACACAAAGGCTCTTCTCAGAGCCACCAAATCCTCCCTCAGACGAGCTGTAGCCGTTGTCTTTCTCCTCTCGGGAGGGGAGAAGAGAAGCCTTCACTGGCTGCTAATAGAGAGGTTACCCTTTCCCTTACAGTCACTGAGTTAGCGATATCTCGTCTCCCTCCTTTGTATGTATAACAGGCACATATGTAACTGCAGCGCCCTCTACAGTAACCTGAGCGCCGCCCCCACTGACTGCTGACTCAATCTTACTTCGCAGCAGCAGCAGCAGCGGAGGATGTAATAGACAGGCGGAGGCTTGAAATTCGCGTCCTTTCTCCCTTTGCACCACCTGACGCTGCCGGTTCTCGCGCGGGTTGTAACGGTCACTGAATGAATGGGAATCTACGATTGAGCGGGAAGATAGACAAAGGTTCGCCCGGATCAGCCCTTTAACGCCCGTTTCATCGGCACTTCTAAACCTGCCACCGTGGGCTGTGCCCTGGCGGGGAGAGAGGATTAGGATGAGCACAGCCATTACTATCCCTAACTGACCCTGCGCCCGCACCACATCTCCCTCCCTCCCTCCTCTCCGTACCTAGTATATGCCTACTCCGCACATCCTTCTACAATAACCTGAGGGCCGCCCCAGTCCGCTGCTGAATCTTCTTCAGTGGGAGAGGGCTCAGCTCTGGGGAGGTTTTGAAATTCGCGCCCCTTCTCTCTGCGCCACGTGACGCTGCCGGCTCTCGCGCGGATTGTAACGGTCACTGCGACTGAGCGGGAATTTCAAAACCACCAACCGTGTGAGCGGGGAGAAAAGACAAAGCGTCACCCGGAGGAGCCGGCGCTCACCTCGGCTTTGTATCAGCGCGCGCCCGCCCGCCCGCCCGCCCGCCCGCCCGCCCGCCCGCCCGCCCGCCCGCCCGCCCGCTATATCTAAGCTCCGCTTATACTACCTGCCTGGGAAGAGAGCATTAGCAGATTACCACCAGCCCGACCTGACACAAAACCCCGCGCCCGCACCACATCTCCCTACAGAGTGAATCCTCCTCCCGCTCAGTCACCCCACGGTGCTTCCCTGTAAGGGCCGCCGGTCGGGCCAGGAGTTGGCTTCAGAATAGACGGACAGCCCGTATTGTAGACAGGAGGCAGCTCTGCTGTAGACAAGGTGGTGGCTCTTAGAAGAGCCTTTGCTTGTATAGACGGATGGGGTGGGAGCGGCGCTCACTTGCTCTTGCTGGGCTTGCTGCTCTCGGTCTTCTTGGGCAGCAGCACGGCCTGGATGTTGGGCAGGACGCCTCCCTGGGCGATGGTCACGCCACCCAGCAGTTTGTTCAGCTCCTCGTCATTGCGCACGGCCAGCTGCAGGTGACGGGGGATGATGCGGGTCTTCTTGTTGTCCCGTGCAGCATTACCAGCCAACTCCAGGATCTCAGCGGTCAGATACTCCAGTACGGCCGCCAGGTAGACGGGAGCACCAGCACCAACCCTCTCGGCGTAGTTGCCCTTGCGGAGAAGCCTGTGCACACGACCGACGGGGAACTGAAGTCCCGCCCGGGATGAGCGGGTCTTGGCCTTAGCACGAGCTTTGCCTCCTTGCTTGCCGCGTCCAGACATGGTTCGTGGATCGTCAGTTACTGTAATGGAACACAGAATATCCTGCCCTGTACCGGCTCCTCCTGCCTTATATATATAGTTCTGCCCCGCCCTCCTGCAACTCTCATTGGACACATCTCAAGCCGCCAATAGAGGCCAGATTTGTGGAACCACCAATCCGCTTCAGCAGGCGGGGCTTGCAAAAGTCACATGGTTTGCTGGTCCAGTAGAACAGCGCACAGACAGCGGCGCTCATTTGCATAGCCCGCCTATAAATAGGGCTGCGCTGGGAGGAGCACAGACATTACTTTCTCTCATTCTCGTGTGAAAGAGATCTCCGTGTTATACCATGCCTGATCCCGCCAAGTCTGCCCCAGCGCCCAAGAAGGGCTCCAAGAAAGCCGTGACCAAGGCCCAGAAGAAGGACGGCAAGAAGCGTAAGAGGGCCAGGAAGGAGAGCTATGCCATCTACGTGTACAAGGTGCTGAAGCAGGTCCACCCCGACACCGGTATCTCCTCCAAGGCCATGGTCGTCATGAATTCCTTCGTCAACGACATCTTCGAGCGCATCGCAGGAGAAGCCTCCCGCCTGGCTCACTACAACAAGCGCTCCACCATCACCTCCCGGGAGATCCAGACCGCCGTGCGCCTGCTGCTGCCCGGAGAGTTGGCCAAGCACGCCGTGTCCGAGGGCACCAAGGCCGTCACCAAGTACACCAGCGCCAAGTAATCGGCTCCATCACCTGCTCTGTACTATCACCCCAAAGGCTCTTCTAAGAGCCCCCCACACCTTCCACACTAGAGCTGCTGAGCCCTCCATTTCTGGCTTCTTGCTGCTGCTGCTGCTGCACGTGTTTCTACCCAGAACCTATCTTTCCAGCTATTTTCTTGTACTTGCTAGACTTACTATACACCCAAAGAGAAGCTCTAATCTCCGGCTTGCTACATTGACATCTCTACGAGGTGCAGTGCTCTCTGCACGCACCTGCGATTGGAGGGTTAAACTAAGCTGCTACTTATCGGCCCGAGCTGCCGGCACGGGGGTTACACTGCAGAGCCGCAGTAGGACTACTTCTAGGGACCTGTTCACAAAGCTTAGATTCCGAAGGTTTGGACCGTTTTCTTCTTCTACTCTCTCCAGTATTCCAGCAGTGATGACATTACAGCCTACAGGAGGCGTCTGCAGCCCCAGACCTACAAGGCAGAGGAGAGGTGGGTGGCGGGGACAGCTCTGTTCTCAGGAGGATGTGGCGGCTCTGAGAAGAGCCTTTGGGTTATGAAGTAGAGAGTCGGGGAGCGGCGGAATTAGCCTCCGAAGCCGTAGAGAGTGCGGCCCTGACGCTTGAGCGCGTACACCACGTCCATGGCGGTGACGGTCTTCCTCTTGGCGTGCTCGGTGTAGGTGACGGCGTCACGGATGACGTTCTCCAGGAAGACTTTCAGGACACCGCGAGTTTCCTCATAGATGAGACCGGAGATGCGCTTGACGCCTCCTCTGCGAGCCAGACGGCGGATGGCAGGCTTGGTGATGCCCTGGATGTTATCCCGGAGCACCTTCCTGTGCCGCTTGGCACCGCCCTTGCCGAGACCTTTCCCTCCTTTACCGCGACCAGACATCTTCTGTGCTGCTGCTGCTGACAGACTAGAACAAGCGTCCCTCCGCACAGCCGCCTTTTTATATAGAGAGTGGTCGGACCAGAAGGAGAACCCTGCATTGATGACGTAATTCTTCGGCGTGACTCCTACAAGCCCCTCCTCTGTCTCGCGCTGATTGGCTGACATAAGACAATGGATCACTTTGAATTTCCCGCTCATTCTCCCATTGCCGAGGGTCAGCGGTCAGCGGCTCCTTCTAGCCGGCCTACTAGATAACATGCAGGGCGCTGTTCTCACTGCTCCAGACCTTCTTCTCTGTCAATAGGACTATTGCATTCCGGAGCCGCACCCCCTCCTCCCCGGATCTAATTCTTCTCCCGGCTGCGGTATCTCCTCTCTGCCCCCTATGGGCATCCTTGTGTAATCGCCGCGAGGCTGCAGTTATAGTGAACCCCGGGTGCGGGCTGTGCAGTTCCACGCTGATCCAGATGGGGGCGCGGGGAACAAACGGCACAGCTCGAAAGACCCTGTATATACGGATCCCAGCCAGCAGGTGGCGCACAGATACTACATAGGACGGTTACCGGGGCTCTAATTCTGTCGTTAGACGATCGTCTTTAACCCTTTCCCGGCAATGGCATTTTTTTTTTTTTTTTTTGTTTCGTTTTTTACTCCCCTCCTTCTAAGCCCCATAACTTTTTTATTTCTCCGCTCCCAGAGCCATATGAGGTCTTAATTTTTGCGGGACAAATTTTTCTTCCTGATGCCACCATTAATTATTCTATATAATGTACTGGGAAGCAGGAAAAACCATCAGAATGGGGTGGATTTGAAGAAAAAAATGCATTTCTGCGACATTCTTACAGGCTTTGGTTTTACGGCGTTCACTGTGCAGCCAAAATGACATGTCCCCTGTATTCTGTGTTTCGGTACGGTTCCAGGGATACCACATTTCTATGGTTTTATTTAAATTTCGACCCCTTAAAAAAAATTCCAAAACTGTTTTGTTTTGTTTTTTTCTAAAAGTCGCCATATTCCGACAGCCGTAACTTTTTTATACGTCCGTGTACAGAGATGTGTATGGCGTCTTTTTTTGCGGGGTCGGGTGTACTCTTTAGTTCTACCATTTTCGGGAAATGTTATTGCTTTGATCACTTTTTATTCCAATTTATATCAGAATCAAAACACTGAAAAAAAAAAAAAAAAAAACGGCACTTTGGCACTTTTGACTATTTTTCCCGCTACAGCGTTTACCGAACAGGAAAGATATTTTTATAGATTTTTAGAGCGGGCAATTTTGGACGCGGGGATACCTAACATGTATGTGTTTCACAGTTTTTAACTACTTTTATATGTGTTCTAGGGAAAGGGGAGTGATTTGAATTTGTAATTCTTTTTATGTTTTATTATTATTATTTTATTTTTATTTTAACTTTATTTATTTGATTTTTTTTCCCATTTATTAGACCCCCTACGGGCGTTGAACCCCAGGGGGTCTGATCACTAATGCATTGCAATGCTAAAGCAAAAAATCATCCTTTCTTTTGCAGGCTGCATAGACCAGCCTGCAAAAGAGAGCATTTGCAGACAAGCCTGGGAGCCTTGTAAAGGCTCCCGGCTGTCATGCCAACGTGACGT
Organism: Leptodactylus fuscus; assembly: GCF_031893055.1. NCBI lineage: Eukaryota > Metazoa > Chordata > Amphibia > Anura > Leptodactylidae > Leptodactylus > Leptodactylus fuscus. The sequence goes on along the minus strand of NC_134274.1, from coordinate 84,879,190 downwards.
CGGCCCTGGAGCATGCTCCAGGAGCAGGCGACCACCGGCAAAATGGCGGCGCCCATGCGTCGCCGGAAAAATGGCGCCTCCGGCGCCTTTGACCGTGGCGCCGCAGGGGTTAATGCCTTAAAGCAGTAGACACCCGGCGGCTATGGCGGCCGCCCGGCTCCCGAGCGGTCGCCATAGTTACAGACCCGACATGCGCCGTACTATTACGGCGCATGTCGGGAAGGGGTTAAAAAGGCCATTCTACTCCCACCTTCCAGTCTCTTCTTCTCCTCTTTGCTGTTTCTGTCAAAATCTGTTTATTGCAGTATGCAAATCCCGCTCATGGAACTCAGGGGGATTGCCCCTCTTGCTCCGAGCACCCCCACGTCATAACCTCTCGCCGCCCCTTAGTTCTTAATTCTCTTCACGCCCCTCTTCATATTCATCTCCTGACACTCTGCCTTGCGTACTCATCCGACGCTGTGCTACACGCCCCATGAAGAGGGGCATGAACAGAATGAACTAAAAGGAGCTTGTGCTGTTGTTAGGACTAAGGGAAAACAGATGATGAATAATAATAGAATAATACATTTTATTTTTATAGTGCCAACGTATTCTGCAGCGCTGTACAACTTGTAGGGTTCAAATACAGAGAGAAAAATGCATTACAAAGAAATAGTCACGTCACACAATGGGACTGAGGGCCCTGCTCGCAAGAGCTTACAATCTGTGAGGTAAAGGGGGTGGCACAAGAGGTAGCAGGGGCGGCATTGCTTATACAGGGGTCAGACAATATTGTAATAGTGGTGACTGTCTTTACACAAACATAAACCTGTAGGAGCCGTCACCGTCACTGCCTATATCTCCTCCGGCTTTACAGCTCAGGTTTACGTACAGAAGGTGTCATCTGCAGAATAAGGGGAGAAAAAAAAAAAAAAAAAGAAAAGGCAAAATAGTGCAGTATGCTGCTACGTCGTCTCGCCTGGTACGGCGCCCCGCGCCTTATGCTGCACCCCTCTACATTTTACACAGACCTGTTCCGCACCACATAATGCCGTCCCCAAAGACTGATGACCATTAGGCCAATACCGATTGGATTATTCCAACAGGCAATGGCTGACAGGCAATGATATATTCCCCAATTGCTCCATCCTCCACCAGCCCTCCTGTTCGATTCTAGGTAATGCTGTACATCATATGCAGGAGCTGAATAACATCACCCAAAAGGATTGTGCACAGAACTACTTTAAATATAGGACAACTAGTGAACCCGAACTGTACCCTATGGCAGCGAGGGAGCCCTCTCGGCCCTCCTGAATACAGCAGAACAGTCCCAAATTCCAGGTGCTGTCTCGCAGTCCTTTGGCGGTGGCTCCCAAATAACCTGCATATCACTTAAGAATGGCACTATATTATGCGGGGGCCCTCTGACGGGATGTTCTACTGACTGGGGCCCCTCCCTACAACATATTCTTGTTTGAAATGGTTATGGGTGCTGCAGCGGCATCTCATACACTTGAACAGGGTACAACTACAGTACCCACAACTGCGGTTGTAAGAACACAGCGAATAAGCAGCGCCCCACATTTAAACAATAATGGGATTTGCCTGCTCCGAGAAACAGTTGATCTGTGGGGTCCTAACAGTCTAAGGGATCAGTAGGGATTAGAGATGAGCCAACAGCGTTCCATCGAATTGGTATTCAGGCTGCTCAAGATATTCCATTCCAATTGAATACCACGCGGCAAACGCACTAAAAATTTGTATCCCCTCCCACCTTCCCTGGCGCTTTTTCTTTCTTTTTTTTTTTTTTTTTTTTTTTTTTTTTTGCACCAATAACTGTGCAGGGGAGGTGGGACAGGAACTACGACAACCGCGGCATCGAAAAAAAAAAAAAAAGTCAGAAAAAGTAATTGGCTGGCTGAATCAGGTGACCTCCGCTTCATATGAATGGGGGATTTCAGATTCGGTTCATATGAGACTGTGAACTATGTGACTGTGAGACAGGGATAGATATACTGTGGGAGGGGGAGGGGGCATGGCTAGCCGGCAACCAGAGCGGTCGCATCTGCTGTGAGCTCCTGACTTGGACACTTTCATCCGTTTCTTACCGGCGGTGATCTCAGCCATCCATACAGATAACAACCCCGAGGCTCTCCTCCAAGCCTCTGTCTGCTATTTTGGGGTGTTATTTCACACTTTTACAGCGCTCCTGAGGATATAAACTGTTGCGGCCTTCTGTCCCACAGGACCCGGCCGCCATCTTGTTTTTGGACTTACCTGCTGCCGACTTGTTCCAGCTCCCGGCGTAGTCCCTCGCAGCTCTGGACCGCTCATCCGACCCAGGAGAGGACCTCTGGCGCGTTCCAGCCACTTACTGCCTTCATCCAGCTCTCTTACTTTACCGGGCAGCTGATCATAGGAGTCACGACCGCCATTTTGTTTTTTTTGCGGCCTGCCTTCTTCTGGAGTCACCACGGCCTGCGGAGCGCAGGAGACATCTCCCGCGACATCACAGCTGCTTCTGGTTCTGGAGCAGCCTGGAGAGGAGGTATTTCGAGGTACGGAACCTCAGATTCTGGATCTCTTCTCCCAGACCCGGCAGCCATTTTGAGTAGGCCTCACTAGGATCCCTAGCCTAAAGTGTAAGGGCCGGCCCCTGATGTGACTTCTACGCAGAACCCAGATCCGGAAGAAGGGGTGTGACTTGCCGGACAGCTATCCGGCTGTGATTTGCGCCCAGCTCCAGACCTACCCATCTTGGAGCGCAGCCTGCCTCTCTGCATGAAGCAGCAGCTACAGACCAACTACACTGAGACGCCTGCAGCTGCCCTTCAGTTTAACCCACTCGTATCCTGACATGGAGGTGAGCCGAATCTGCATTTCTCCCTTCCCCTGGAGTTGGAAACAGTAGCAGGCCACATTAATCTGCACTTGAGGACCTATGATAAGATAAGATAATCCTTTAATAGTCCTACATTGGGGAAATTCCAGCATGTTACAGCAGCCTAGTAATACAGGATAATACACAGTAATATAATACAGACGCAGACACACATATGCTGAGAAGAGAAGATATACTAGGAGTCCATGGCAGCTAAGGAACGGAAGAGAAAGAAGGAAGACTTCATGGTCATCGTCATAGTCATTTAGTTGTCTGTGCGGAGTGTCTTCGCTTGGTCTGATGTAAATTATACAGCCCGGTCGCGGTTGGAAGGAAGGACCTGCGATAGCTTCTTCTCACACTTGGGGTGAAGCAGACGGTCACTTACAGTGCTGCCAAGTCCCATCAAGGTCCCATACATGGGGTGGGATTTCTTCTCCCGCATGGAGGTCACCACAGACAGTATCCTTCTGTCACCCACCACCTGTACTGGGTCCAGGGGGCTCCCCAGGACAGAGCTGGCCCTCCTGATCAGCCTGTCACGTCTGTTTCTGTCCCTGGTTGATGGACTGCACCCCCAGCAGGCCACACCGAAAAAGATGGCTGAGGCAACCACAGAGTTGAAGAAGGCCCTAAGAAGTGTCCCCTGGACTCCGAAGGCCCTCAGCCACCTGAGCAGGTAGAGTCTGCTGTGGCCCTTTCTGTGCAGCGCCTCCAGGTGATCAGCCCAGTCTAGTTTATTAGTGAGGAGCACGCCCAGGTACTTACAGGTCCTGACTATCTCAATACATATTCCCTGGATCTCCACCGGGGTCGGAGCACCTCTCCGTTTACTAAAGTCCACCACCATCTCCTTGATCTTCCCAGCATTAATACTGAGCTGGTTCCGCTGGCACCATTCAACAAAGTCCAGGTTTAAGTCTCTGTATTCCCTATCGTCGCCATCAGTGATAAGGCCGACTATAGCAGAGTCATCGGAGGACTTCTGTAAGTAACAGCTGGATGAGTTGTGCCTGAAGTCAGCAGTGTACAGTGTGAAGAGAAATGGGGCAAGAACTGGACCTTGTGGTGCCCCCGTACTACAGATCACAGTGTCAGACACACAGTCCCGGGCTCTCACATACTGAGGGCGGGTTGTCAGGTAGTCTAGGGTCCAGTTGGACAGGTGATGGTCCACTCCACCAAGGTTCAGCTTTTCCCTCAGTAGCCCTTGCTGAATGGTGTTGAACGCACTGGAGAAGTCAAAGAACAATATTCTCACAGTGTTCCCGGGTTTCTCTAGGTGAGAGAGAACTCTATGAAGAAGGTGGATGATGGCGTCATCTACCCCAATGCCCGGCCGATAGGCAAACTGGAGGGGGTCCAGAGCGGAGCTCACTAGGGGGTGTAGGTGTGTCAGGACCAGTCTCTCTGGGACCTTCATCAGGTGAGATGTCAGTGCTACGGGTCGGTAGTCATTGTAGCCCACCGGGTTGGGTATCTTTGGGACTGGCACCACACAAGATGTTTTCCACAGTCGAGGTACCACTCCCAGCTTTAGACTCGTATTGTACATGTGTGTAATAATACCACACAGCTGGTCACTGCACATTTTAAGAACTCTTGCGCTTATACCATCAGGTCCTCCGGCCTTGTCTGCTTTAATAAACCCTTCTGCTACCCTCCTCCCCTATATCTCCTCTCCGGAAAGTTTTACATTCATATCCCATAAGTGGTGTCCCTGACCCTCGATATCTACGGTCCTCGGCTAGAGTTATTCTACATTCTTTCCGCACTCCCACACCTGGGCTTTCTTGCCCTCCCCTGCAGCCCCCTGCCGCCTTCTCTAACAGGGTCTCATCCGAACCTCCCCTGTGGATTAGTCGTAGCAGTTAAGATTGGGAAAGGCTGTCTTACCTACAGGAATATCATCCCCACTACTGCACTAAGAGACGTAGAACCCAATTATACCTGATACCTCGCTTGCAGAGGACGACTGTCTGCCTAGACGCTGAGATTGTCAACCTTACCTATTGATATTTGGGGACCTCTCCCCTCCCTGTACCTAAGTGAATCTCCAAGAACACTCTTGTCTATGTTGTCATTTAGACTGATGCTCTCTGTTTGCTAGATGTTATAGTCTTGACCTCGTCCCTCTCCCTCACTTATATTGCATCCATCAAGATGGTTAAACCAAATAAAGACAAAGGCACAGACCTCGCTGGTACTCCCAATCAAACTAAACTCCAAAGTGACTTGCAAAAGTATCTTAGAAAGAAAAATCGACAATCTCCCGCCGGATCGCTGAAAATGGCGCCTGACCACAATAGGGAGCCTGACACAGGTGATGACTCGGATGCTGAGAGTAATATTGACCAGGACCGCCTGGAGGATAGCACCTTCTTAAGAACATTTCTACAACAAGCTCTGTCAGCCGCCCTAGACCCAGTTCTTCAGCAACTTGAGGATATTAGAGCGGAACTTCATCATATAGACAGTCGAGTCTCTACTCTAGAAAGCGCATATCCTTCAATTAAATCTCATAATGACCTCACTACGTCTCAGCTGGCCCTGCACAAAGATTACATCGATTGTTCTCTTACTCTACTTCACCGCCCTCATCTCTTCTCTCTCCAGCAACCCTAAAAGGATTTTTGAAACTTTTCACTCCTTACTCACAGCCAAGGTGCAGACGCCATTCACAGTCCTTAGTGCTGATGACCTGGCCACGTATTTCCATGATAAAATTGATAAGATCCATCAGGAAATAACTGCCAAAGCCCCAGGTGGCATTGATCCCATCACCTACCATAGTACTGATCCCCTCACCAACCGCACTTCAGACTGTCTTTTCTCATCTTTTCAACCTGTTACAGAAGAGGAAGTCTCTCAGCTACTTTCTTCATCTCGCCCTACAACCTGCAGTAGTGACCCCTTCCCCTCGCACCTTCTCCAACCTCTGTCGCCTGCTGTCACGACTTGCCTTACTAAAATATTTAATCTCTCTCTCTCTCTCTCTCTCTCTCTCTCTCTCTCTCTCTCTCTCTCTCTCTCTCTCTCTCTCTCTCTCTCTCTCTCTCTCTCTCTCTCTCTCTCTCTCTCTTTCTCTTTCTCTTTCTCTTTCTCTTTCTCTTTCTCTTTCTCTCTCTCTCTCCATCCTCCTTCAAGCATGCTGTTATAACTCCGCTATTGGAAAAACCCCACCCTGTGCTGCTAACTATCGACCCATCTCTAACCCGCCCTTCATCTCTAAACTTTTGGAACGCCTGGTCTATTCTCGTTTAAACCGCTATCTCTCTGCTAACTCTCTGCTTGACCCCTTACAATCTCTGCACTCTACTGAAATGGCTCTCGCAAAAGTCTCCAATGATCTCCTAATGGCTAAATCCAATGGTGACTTCTCTCTTCTTATTCTTCTGGACCTCTCTGCAGCTTTTGACACTATTGATCATCATCTTCTCCTCCTCACTATGCTCCGCTCAGTCGGCCTCAACGCCACTGCGCTCTCCTGGTTCCCCTCTTATCTCTCAGACCGCACTTCCAGTGTATCATTTGCGGGCTCTGTTTCTTCCCCTCTTTCCCTTGCTGTTGGGGTTCCTCAGGGCTCGGTCCTAGGCCCCCTGCTCTTTTCTCTCTACACAGCCCCCATTGGACAAACCATCGCCAGATTTGGCTTCAGGTACCATCTTTATGCTGATGACACCCAATTATACACATCTTCCCGTGACATCACCCCTGCACTCATACAGAACACTAGTGACTGTCTTTCTGCTGTCTCTAATATCATGTCCTCGCTCTATCTGAAACTAAATCTCTCTAAGACTGAACTACTACTGTTTCCACCATCTAACAGATCTGTCCCTGATATATCCATTGCAGTGTCAGGCCTTACTATAACTCCTAGGCAGCATGCCTGCTGCCTCGGGGTCATGTTTGACGCAGACCTTTCCTTCACCCCGCATATTGAATCACTCGCACGTTCATGTCACCTCCTCCTCAAAAACATCTCCAGAATACGCCCTTTCCTCACCAGAGAAACACTAAAGACACTTATTGTCTCTCTGATTCATTCTCGCCTTGACTACTGTAACGCCTTACTAATCGGTCTTCCCCTCACTAAACTCTCCCCTCTACAATCTATTCTGAATGCAGCGGCCAGGCTCATCTATCAGGCTAGACACTACAGCGATGCCTCGGGTCTGTGCCAGTTGCTACACTGGCTGCCTATTCATTATAGAATAAAATATAAAGTTATCATCCTCCTCCACAAGGCTCTCCATAATGCCGCACCTCCCTACATTTCCTCCCTCATCTCCGTCTACTGCCCAACCCGTGCTCTCCGTTCACTCAATGGCCTAACACTTACATCCCCTATTATCAGAACCTCCCACGCTCGTATACAAGACTTCTCCCGAGCTGCATCACTTCTCTGGAATGCTCTACCCTGGACAATAAGATTAACTCCCAATTTCTACAGTTCCAAATGCAAACTAACGACACATCTTTTCAGACAGGCCTATCACAATTTCTAACGTAAACCCTTCCGTGCTATAATTAGAATCCCCCAAATTTAACCCTCCTCTGTCCCCGCTCCCACATTACCCCACATGATATGATGTCTTTTCCAGATATTATTTGTCCAAGCTCCATCCACATGTTACAGGACACCACTAGTGATGGCTCATAAAGTTTTGTTTGTGTAATGACAGTAACCTCTATTACAAAAGTGTCTGACCCCTGTATAAGCAATGCCGCCCCTCCTACCTCTTGTGTCACCCCCCCTCTACCTCATAGATAGTAAGCTCTTGTGAGCAGGGCCCTCAGTCCCATTGTGTGAAATGACGTTCTTTGTTATGTATCTGTCTGTATTTGAACCCTACAAAATGTACAGTGCTGCGGAATATGTTGGCGATATATAAATAAATTTATTATTATTATTATTATTATTATTATTATTATTATTATTATTGTTGTTGTTGTTGTTGTTGTTGTTGTTGTTGTTGTTGTTGTTGTTGTTGTTGTTGTTGTTGTTGTTGTTGTTGTTGTTGTTATTATTATTATTATCAAAGAAAACCACAGTTGCTGCAAAACGTAAGACTTAAGTGGCTTTCTGAATCTTGTGCTAATGAGGCTTTGCAGTAAATTGCAATCCGAATGTCTGATCCTCAAGGAGTCTCTGGTGTGCCGGGAAATCAAGAGGATTAAAGCAGACAAGGTAGACTTGTACCGCCCGAGGTGCACCGCCGCAGGCATGACGCCGCCGATCGCCGGAGTGAAATCTGGCCCGCGGAAGTATTTTGAAAGTTGAAATTTTGACAAAGTGTCTACGGAAGTGGAAATTCTCTCAGGGGGAAGCTCCCCTCGGCCCTGCCCAGGAGGGTGAGCCCCATCCCGGTCTGGCGCTCGCTGCAGGAAGGCCTCCTCGGGGGCTCCGATTTTTTTTCAAAGTGTCTGCGGAAGTGGAAGTTCTCTCAGGGGGAAGCTCCCCTCGGACCCTGCCCAGGAGGGTGAGCCCCGGCCCGACTTGCCTCCCCTAGGCCCGCCCGGTCCGGAACCCGGTTCTCCCTGCAGACCTCGCCTCGGGGCAACCCTCCAACTCCACATCTCCCGGCACTTTCCGCCGGAGTCAAAAACAGCACTACCTCTTCCTTCCGCTGGCCCTCGAGAGTCCTCACCGCTCCCCCAGGCAGGCTTCCACGGGAGGCGGATCGGACCCCACCATTAAGCCCCCTGACAAACAGCCATCCCTGGAACTCTCTCCGGGCCCGACTATTAAGCCCCACCGCCGACCCTCCGGGGCCGACTATTAAGCCCACTGCCAGAGATAGCACTCATGGTAATCTCTCTGGGCCCGACTATTAAGCCCAACCGTGACTTATGCCGGGAAATGTGACTTATGCCGGGAAATGTGACTTATGCTGGCAAATGTGACTTATGCTGGCAAATGTGACTTATGCTGGCAAATGTGACTTATGCTGGCAAATGTGACTTATGCTGGCAAATGTGACTTGTCCGCCCAACCGTGACTTATGCTGGCAAATGTGACTTGTCCGCCCAACTGTGACTTATGCTGGCAAATGTGACTTGTCCGCCCAACCGTGACTTATGCTGGCAAATGTGACTTGTCCGCCCAACTGTGACTTATGCCGGCAAATGTGACTTGTCCGCCCAACCGTGACTTATGCCTGGAAATGTGACTTGTCCGCCCAACCGTGACTTATGCCTGGAAATGTGACTTGTCCGCCCTGTGCCTGGGCTTCCATGTATTGGATATCTCTGTCATGGTACGATAACCTTACATACAATTGCTATCTTTTAGAAACCCGAGACGGATGAAGAAGAACTGATTGCGCCGAATCCTGATGACATCACCCTTGCCTAAGGCGACCACTATTCTTCATTTTTCGTGGGCTAGTTATAAAATCCTACGAGGAGAGAGGACTATGTATTTGGCTTGCCTGTGTCAATGGCTGCTCCGGTCATAAATCTTTATCTGTCATGATTTCTAAAGATTGCCTTATTGCCTGGTAGGCACAGCTCAGGTTATAACACTTTTGCAGTCCTGACTTCTCCACCTTCATTTCCTCTTTAGCTCCCAGGAGGTATCCGTTTCCTTTACATAGACTTAAGTAAGGTGGAGCGAGGGGTCGCTATTAGAGATGAGCGAACACTAAAATGTTCGAGGTTCGAAATCCGATTCGAACAGCCGCTCACTGTTCGAGTGTTCGAACGGGTTTCAAACCCCATTATAGGCTATGGGGAACATATACTCGTTAAGGGGGAAACCCAAATCCGTGTCTGGAGGGTCACCAAGTCCACTATGACACCCCAGGAAATGATACCAACACCTTGAAATGACACTGGGACAGCATGTCTAGGGGCATAAAAGTCACTTTATTTCATGGAAATCCCTGTCAGCTTGCGGTTTTCGCAAGCTAACTTTTTCCCATAGGAATGCATTGGACAGCGCTGATTGGTCGAATTCCGTATTCCATTCAGGTCCGACCTTAGACTCCGCCTCCTTCGGCAGAGCCAGCACTGATTGGCCGAAGGCTGGCCAATGCATTCCTATGGGTATGCAGAGACTCAGCTGTGTTGAGCCAGTTCTGCTCAACTACACCGTGTGCTGGTCAGCCCATCAGATGTAACAGAGCCGAGGGTGCACTAGAACCCTTGTGCACACTCAGCTCACGCTAATAGAATGCATTGGCCAGCGCTGATTGGCCAATGCATTCTATAAGCCTGATGAAGCAGAGCTGAATGTGTGTGCTTAGCTCAACTACTCCACCAGCGTAGTTGAGCTAAGCACACACATTCAGCTCTACTTCATCAGGCTAATAGAATGCATTGGCCAGCGCAGATTGGCCAGAGTACGGAATTCGACCAATCAGCGCTGGCTCTGCTGGAGGAGGCGGAGTCTAAGGTCGGACCAGAATGGAGACTGGTGTGGAGTGATCTTAGACTCCTCCTCCTCCAGCAGAGCCAGCGCTGATTGGTCAAATTCCGTACTCTGGCCAATCAGCGCTGTCCAATGCATTCCTATGGGAAAAGGTTTATCTCACAAAAATCACAATTACACACCCGATAGAGCCCCAAAAAGTTATTTTTAATAACATTCCTACCTAAATAAAGGTTATCCCTAGCTATCCCTGCCTGTACAGCTATCCCTGTCTCTTACTCACACAGTTCACATTCTCATATGACCCGGATTTGAAATCCACTATTCGTCTAAAATGGAGGTCACCTGATTTCGGCAGCCAATGACTTTTTCCGATTTTTTTCAATGCCCCCGTTGTCGTAGTTCCTGTCCCACCTCCCCTGCGCTGTTATTGGTGCAAAAAAATGCGCCAGGGAAGGTGGGAGGGGAATCAATTTTTTTTGGAGTTTGCCACGTGATGTTCGATTCGAATCGAACACATCGAACAGCCTGATATCCGATCGAACATGTGTTCGATAGAACACTGTTCGCTCATCTCTAGTCGCTATGACTGTTCTAGTTCTAGTACAAGCCTCACATAAATGACAGTACAGTGCGTTCTGCTAATCTGACACCCAGTAGCCCTGAAGTCTGGATGGTCTAGGGTAACAGAATATACCTGATGGCGTGTTTCGGGATAGGCATAGGGAAAGTCAGACTCTTCAGATGAGCAACTTGGCTTATAACCACTAGTCTGCTGCCATGTTGGAATTGGTGCCTGGCCCCGGGGCTCTTGCTGTCCACATTGGCTTATCTGTCTATTGGTGATGGTATGAACTATGTAGAGAATATCACATATCCTAAGGAGTATCACAGAATACAGCCCATACCATTGAATCCTCCTGCACCATGTGATGGTACCCAACAGCCCTGCCACTGCGAATGATACATCCTGTCACTCAGGGCCGCCATCAGGAATTTTGGGGCCCCATAAAGCCTAAGTGTCTGCCCCCCCCCCCTGCCATTTTTGCTTTGCGCGCCGCGAGAAATTTAGCCCCACCCACTGTTATGTTGACTCCGCCTACTCATTAATTTCCCATTTGCCCGCACACTGTATAATCCTCCTACAGTCACCCGTAAATTATATGTCCCCCTCCGTCTCTCCCCTAGCTTCATATACACCCTTCATCTGCCCTCAGATTCATGTCCCCTCCATCTCTGCCCCCAGATTCATGTCCCCTCCATCTCTGCCCCCAGATTCATGTCCCCTCCATCTCTGCCCCCCGATTCATGTCCCCACATTTCTGCCCCCAGATTCATGTCCCTCCATCTCTGCCCCCAGATTCATGTCCCCCCATCTCCATACCTCCCAACTTTTGAAGAGCTAAAAGAGGGACAAAATGTGTGGCGCGCTTAGCGCGCCGCAACAAATTTAGCCCCACCCACTTTTGTGTTGACTCCGCCCACTCATTAATTTTTCATGTGCCCACACACAGTATAATCCTCCTACAGTCACCCGTAAATTATATGTCCCCCCTCTATCTCTCCCCCAGTTTCATATACACCCTTCATCTGCCCCCAGTTTCATGTCCCCCTTCCATCTCTGCCCAGGGATTCATGTCCCCACATCTCTGCCCCCAGTTTCATGTCCCCTCCATCTCTGCCCCCAGATTCATGTCCCCCCAGATTCATGTCCCCTCTCCATCTCTGCCCCCAGATTCATGTCCCCATCTCTGCCCCCAGATTCATGTCCCCACAGTGTCATGCCGTCCCCTCCTTCATCTGCCCCAGTGTCATTCCGTCCTCTCTTTCATCTGTCCCCAGATTCATGTCCCCACAGTGTCATGCCGTCCTCTTCTTCATCTGCCCCCAGATTCACGTTCCACCTCCACATTAAACTTACCTTCTCCTCCGCTCCCTCGCCGCTCTCTGCGCGTCTCTCTCGTTGACACATGCGGCTGAAGGAAGGAGCTGACACGGGTCAGCTCCACGCTTCGCCGCTGGGTGTCTCTCTCGCTGACACATATGCGGCTGAGCCGGGTTCCGGCTCAGCCGCATATGTGTCACCGAGAGAGGCGGCAGCGGCGAAGTGAGGAGCTGACACCGGCTCAGCCGCATATGTGTCAGCGAGAGAGGCGGCAGCGGCGAAGTCAGGAGCTGACACAGGTCAGCTCCTCTCTTCAGCCGCATATGTGTCAGCGAGACAGGCGGCAGCGGCGAAGCGAGGAGCTGACCTGTGTCAGCTCCTCGCTTCAGCCGCGTATGTGCTCAACTCAGATCTGCGTCCTCTGGCCGGGCCCCTGACACCAGTAGCAGTAGTACTGGCCTATTGGCGGACCTGCTGTCACTGTTTTATGTCCACTAGTTTCAGGGCATGTCTGGCTGAGTAGGGGCAGTGGTGGGAGCTGTGACCACATGTGGCACAATAAGATAGACAGGAGCAAAGATCATATCTGTCTGAATATGGAAATAAAATCAATCAGACCTTTTTCTAGCCTGGCAGAGGTTGTCAGCAGGATGTAGTTCTATCGATCTACAGGCTAATAAGCCGCCCCTCCGATCCATCTGATCATACATCTTTTGTGAATACGCCATAACTCCCGGGAATAAAACATATCGGTGTAATGTGCCTAACAAGAGATCCCAAATGCTTTGAGAAGTCGGGGTACGCCAGACCTGCAGCTTCAATGATACTCCATTCCCAGATGCAACCCTTGGGGACACTTGGCCAATATCCAGCATATTTTAGGGTTCCTACATAGTTAGGGTTTCTGGATCATCTGCTGGCGTCTGGATGGTCATAAAAACATAAATATGGCGGAAATGTCATTGATGTCATCATATTTTATTTCCAGTTTTTGGGCAGTCACGCTTTCACACTGACACCTGGAGCTGCTACTTCTGACTGCAATCCCCACACAACGACTTGCTGTATGGCCGTGTGTCTATCTGTAATGTGTCTTACTGTGCTGTTGGTTGTGGATTGTAATTGCCATACAGATCGCACAGGGTCTAAACTGACACATTGAAGCAAAGACAAACTTTTCAATAGTTCATGATGGTAGTGATTGTCAGGTTTGGATCACTATCACCTTGTATGCATCCCATCCTATATAATACGTGTAACTGCAGGAGACTGAAATCACCTCCAGCCATCATCCCATCCTACACGCCTCTGTGCAGACAGCTGTATATACACAATGTCCCCGCTTTTCTATTCTGCCCGGTGTATAGACATTGCTGCAGGGCAGAGCCCCATGAGAAGCGGCCCCCCTGTCTGCAGTATATATACATATATATATATATGTATCTATCTGATGTGAGGACAGGGAGCCGGCAGTGAGCGGAGCCGCCGCCTGTGTTACCCTCCCCGGCTCTCAGCAGCTCCAGCTTGTCCCCGCATCGTACAATCAGCTTCCTGTAGCATAGAGCTTGTGGTAAAGATCCCGGGGATGGTGACAAGCGCCGGGAATAGAAGGGGGCAGCTCCCGCAGCGGTTTCATCTTCCTGCATAGATAGTGATGGACAGATGTGGGGGTGCTATGGCGGAAATCCCGGGGCCTCCTCTCCGCACCACCCCCGCACCTCCGCCAGTGACGGCCAGGGACTGTTAGGGAGGATGTCGGGGAGTGGGGAGACACGAAGAATGGAAGCTCTCCTGTCCGGTTCTAGCCGGTAATGGGCTCTGATCCCGGGCAGGGAAGCACACGGGGAGAGCGGAGCTTGACTCTGGCCCTGTGCTGAGTGACAGCCAATAGGAGGTGAGGCCGAGGCCGCTCAGCAGCCAATCAGTGCGCACCGCTGTGCATATAAGAGGCGGCGGCTGCTTCGGCCCCAGTGTTTTCCCGTCTAGGAAAGGAATTAGAGCTCGATTCGTATCATGGCAGAAACCGCGCCCGCCGCTGCCGCTGCTCCCCCTCCCGCCGAACCGGCCGCCAAATCCAAGAAGCAGCCGAAGAAAGCAGCCGCAGGGGGCGCCAAGAAGAGCAAGAAATCCTCCGGTCCCACCGTGTCCGAGCTGATCGTCAAAGCCGTGTCCGCCTCCAAGGAGCGCAGTGGGGTGTCTGTGGCCGCCCTGAAGAAGGTGCTGGCTGCTGGCGGCTACGATACAGACAAGAACCGCAGCCGTGTCAAGCTGGGCCTTAAGGCTCTGGTGACCAAGGGAACCCTGATCCAGGTGAAAGGCAGCGGCGCCTCCGGCTCCTTCAAGCTGAACAAGAAGCAGGCGGAGAGTAAGGACAAGGCGGCCAAGAAGAAGCCTGCAGCGGCCAAGCCCAAGAAAGCTGCCGCCAAGAAGCCCGCGGCTAAGTCTCCTAAGAAGGCGCCGACCGCGGCCAAGAGCCCGAAGAAAGCCAAGAAGCCTGCCGCGGCCGCCAAGAAGGCGGCCAAGAGCCCCAAGAAGCCGAAGGCGGCTCCTAAAGCCAAGAAGGTGACGAAGAGCCCGGCTAAGAAGGCGGCTAAGCCCAAAGCTGCCAAGAGCCCAGCTAAGAAGGCTGCCAAGCCCAAAGCTGCCAAGAGTCCGGCTAAGAAGGCTGCTAAAGCCAAGAAGCCCGCGGCTAAGAAATAAGCCCGAGCCGCCCTGTACTTGTCCCACAAAGGCTCTTCTCAGAGCCACCACCTTGTCCCGGCAGAGCTGTATGATCGCTATCTCCCCAGCCAGCGGGGGGGCGGGGGCGTCATATTAACGGCAATCCTATGACCAGGGCTCCATTCCCGTATCCGCACCGACACATGAGCGGTCACTACAGGGTAACATCCCCGCAGGTTTCTCCAGGTGACCGGTCCAGCGGGGTAGTAATGAGGACTAAAAGCTGAGGCCGCTGAGGGTTTATAGGGGCAGTAATCCAGTAGATTGGCCGCGCATCCTCCTCGTTACTGGCGGGGGCCTCTGTCTGGATAAAGGGGGAGGAGGAGGAGGAGGAGGAGGAATTGTCAGTATGTCTGAGCTACACAATCCCTGCAGTCCCGAATGCAGCCTGATGCCGGGGGTCGCTGCGGTGTACGGCGGGCGGCTGTGTGCGTGCTTGTGGTAGGGGGACAAACGATACATACTCCCAGGTCTGTATCAGATCAGCGGGGAACGAGCCTGGACGCCCGGGAGGTTGTACTGGGGGAGAAGGGGGATGAGGCTGGGTGACAAGCGCTCTCAGGGGAGCCCCCGCCTGACACTACTCGTTCCTACACAGGCTGAGGAGGGGGCTCCCCTGAGAGCTCTTGTCACCCAGCCTCATCCCCTTCTCCCCCAGTACAACCTCCCGGCGTCCAGGCTCGTTCTCCCCTGAGAGCGCACACCGTTATTTCGGGGTCACTTCTGGACCCAGAAACTCGGATCTTTGCTGCCTCCTGTTCAGCGTGTTCTCTTGTATTTATAACGCACTGTCTGTGCTGCAGCTGAATGACTTGTCTGGGGGAGCTCCGGCTCCCAGCAGTAGGTTTGTGATGACACTGGGGCGGGTGGAGAAAGCCGGCAGACGTCCATTGTCTCCGGGGCCGAGCTGAGAGCGGCAGCAGGGACAGGGAGAGGCGGCGAGAACTGTAGGATATGAGCGGGAAAGCTCCGAATCACTAACGGGTGAAAGTTCTGCCAATCAGAGGAGGAAAGCAGGGGAGGGGGGGAGTGGCTTCAGGACACGCCCCATAATTGCGTCATCATAGCAGGGTTCTCCTTCTGGTCCGACCACTCTCTATATAAAAAGGCGGCTGTGCGGAGGGACGCTTATTCTAGTCTGTCAGCAGCAGCACAGAAGATGTCCGGTCGCGGTAAAGGAGGGAAAGGTCTCGGCAAGGGCGGTGCCAAGCGGCACAGGAAGGTGCTCCGGGATAACATCCAGGGCATCACCAAGCCTGCCATCCGCCGTCTAGCTCGCAGAGGAGGCGTCAAGCGCATCTCCGGTCTCATCTATGAGGAGACTCGCGGTGTCCTGAAAGTCTTCCTGGAGAACGTCATCCGTGACGCCGTCACCTACACCGAGCACGCCAAGAGGAAGACCGTCACCGCCATGGACGTGGTGTACGCGCTCAAGCGCCAGGGCCGCACTCTCTACGGCTTCGGAGGTTAATTCCGCCGCTCCCCGACTCTCTACTACATAACCCAAAGGCTCTTCTCAGAGCCGCCACATCCTCCTGAGAACAGAGCTGTCCCCGCCACCCACCTCTCCTCTGCCCTCTAGGGCTGGAGCTGTCGCTGCGGCTACTGTAGGAATACCGGAGAGCGTGGAGATAAACGCTCTTAAGCTTCAGGGAACGTGTGAACAAATGCATAAATCTTAAGAGCGTTCCTGTCGCTGTACAGTGTGCACTGCCTAAAGTTTCTCCTTTACTTTGCCAGTGTGCGCAGATGTAGATACACGCGATAGATACGAGGTTATCAGGCGGATAAGTTCCTTCGCCTTGAGGATAATACAAACAGTGCGGTGTAACGTCCATAAATACAATGACAAAACGGATCGGGATAAATAAAGCCTCTGGTCCGGGGAATAAACGCCAGAAATGAAGGGCTCAGCAGCTCTAGTGTGGAAGGGGTGGGGGGGCTCTTAGAAGAGCCTTTGGGGTGATAGTACAGAGCAGGTGATGGAGCCGATTACTTGGCGCTGGTGTACTTGGTGACGGCCTTGGTGCCCTCGGACACGGCGTGCTTGGCCAACTCTCCGGGCAGCAGCAGGCGCACGGAGGTCTGGATCTCCCGGGAGGTGATGGTGGAGCGCTTGTTATAGTGAGCCAGGCGGGAGGCTTCTCCTGCGATGCGCTCAAAGACGTCGTTGACGAAGGAATTCATGATGCTCATGGCCTTGGAAGAAATGCCGGTGTCGGGGTGGACCTGCTTCAGCACCTTGTACACGTAGATGGCATAGCTCTCCCTCCTGGCCCTCTTACGCTTCTTGCCGTCCTTCTTCTGGGCCTTGGTCACGGCTTTCTTGGAGCCCTTCTTGGGCGCTGGGGCAGACTTGGCGGGATCAGGCATGGTAGCACGGCGATCTTTTCCCACACGAGAATGAGAGAAAATAATGTCTGTGCTCCTCCCAGCGCAGCCCTATTTATAGGCGGGCTATGCAAATGAGCGCCGCTGTCTGCGCGCTGTTCTACTGGACCAGCAAGTCATGTGACCAGTGCCAGCATCATAATCCCCGCCCTCCGCAGCTGATTGGCGCTTCCACCAGGTTTGAATTTCCCTCCGTTTCTCTCCTCAGGTTTACAGGTTCTAATCGCCTCGTTATGTTGCGGGGGGGAACGCCACAGATTGTCCCCTGTGTAGCCTGATGCATGCCGGCGGGGGCTGTACAGCGCCGTGCTGCACGGGGTCTGGGGGAGGGGCATGAGCGCTAATGCTGGACTGTAGAAATAAACCAATGAGATGGAGGGGGCGGGCTTTCCATGAGCCAATGAGGACGAGCCCCGGCTGTATAAATATGTCGCTCTTTCCGCTCCTCAGCTCATATCACCGCTGTGTAGTAACGTCTATACTGAAGCGATGGCAAGAACCAAGCAGACCGCCCGCAAATCCACCGGAGGGAAAGCTCCCCGCAAGCAGCTGGCCACTAAGGCCGCCAGGAAGAGCGCTCCCGCCACCGGCGGAGTGAAGAAGCCTCACCGCTACCGCCCTGGTACAGTCGCTCTGCGTGAAATCCGCCGCTACCAGAAGTCCACCGAGCTGCTGATCCGTAAGCTTCCCTTCCAGCGCCTGGTTCGAGAGATCGCCCAGGACTTCAAGACGGATCTCCGCTTCCAGAGCTCCGCCGTCATGGCCCTGCAGGAAGCTAGCGAAGCTTACTTGGTCGGGCTCTTTGAGGACACCAACCTGTGCGCCATCCACGCCAAGAGGGTCACCATCATGCCCAAAGACATCCAGCTGGCCCGCAGGATTCGTGGGGAGAGGGCTTAAATCTGCCCAGGCACCGTCTGACAACACAAAGGCTCTTCTCAGAGCCACCAAATCCTCCCTCAGACGAGCTGTAGCCGTTGTCTTTCTCCTCTCGGGAGGGGAGAAGAGAAGCCTTCACTGGCTGCTAATAGAGAGGTTACCCTTTCCCTTACAGTCACTGAGTTAGCGATATCTCGTCTCCCTCCTTTGTATGTATAACAGGCACATATGTAACTGCAGCGCCCTCTACAGTAACCTGAGCGCCGCCCCCACTGACTGCTGACTCAATCTTACTTCGCAGCAGCAGCAGCAGCGGAGGATGTAATAGACAGGCGGAGGCTTGAAATTCGCGTCCTTTCTCCCTTTGCACCACCTGACGCTGCCGGTTCTCGCGCGGGTTGTAACGGTCACTGAATGAATGGGAATCTACGATTGAGCGGGAAGATAGACAAAGGTTCGCCCGGATCAGCCCTTTAACGCCCGTTTCATCGGCACTTCTAAACCTGCCACCGTGGGCTGTGCCCTGGCGGGGAGAGAGGATTAGGATGAGCACAGCCATTACTATCCCTAACTGACCCTGCGCCCGCACCACATCTCCCTCCCTCCCTCCTCTCCGTACCTAGTATATGCCTACTCCGCACATCCTTCTACAATAACCTGAGGGCCGCCCCAGTCCGCTGCTGAATCTTCTTCAGTGGGAGAGGGCTCAGCTCTGGGGAGGTTTTGAAATTCGCGCCCCTTCTCTCTGCGCCACGTGACGCTGCCGGCTCTCGCGCGGATTGTAACGGTCACCGCGACTGAGCGGGAATTTCAAAACCACCAACCGTGTGAGCGGGGAGAAAAGACAAAGCGTCACCCGGAGGAGCCGGCGCTCACCTCGGCTTTGTATCAGCGCGCGCCCGCCCGCCCGTTATATCTAAGCTCCGCTTATACTACCTGCCTGGGAAGAGAGCATTAGCAGATTACCACCAGCCCGACCTGACACAAAACCCCGCGCCCGCACCACATCTCCCTACAGAGTGAATCCTCCTCCCGCTCAGTCACCCCACGGTGCTTCCCTGTAAGGGCCGCCGGTCGGGCCAGGAGTTGGCTTCAGAATAGACGGACAGCCCGTATTGTAGACAGGAGGCAGCTCTGCTGTAGACAAGGTGGTGGCTCTTAGAAGAGCCTTTGCTTGTATAGACGGATGGGGTGGGAGCGGCGCTCACTTGCTCTTGCTGGGCTTGCTGCTCTCGGTCTTCTTGGGCAGCAGCACGGCCTGGATGTTGGGCAGGACGCCTCCCTGGGCGATGGTCACGCCACCCAGCAGTTTGTTCAGCTCCTCGTCATTGCGCACGGCCAGCTGCAGGTGACGGGGGATGATGCGGGTCTTCTTGTTGTCCCGTGCAGCATTACCAGCCAACTCCAGGATCTCAGCGGTCAGATACTCCAGTACGGCCGCCAGGTAGACGGGAGCACCAGCACCAACCCTCTCGGCGTAGTTGCCCTTGCGGAGAAGCCTGTGCACACGACCGACGGGGAACTGAAGTCCCGCCCGGGATGAGCGGGTCTTGGCCTTAGCACGAGCTTTGCCTCCTTGCTTGCCGCGTCCAGACATGGTTCGTGGATCGTCAGTTACTGTAATGGAACACAGAATATCCTGCCCTGTACCGGCTCCTCCTGCCTTATATATATAGTTCTGCCCCGCCCTCCTGCAACTCTCATTGGACACATCTCAAGCCGCCAATAGAGGCCAGATTTGTGGAACCACCAATCCGCTTCAGCAGGCGGGGCTTGCAAAAGTCACATGGTTTGCTGGTCCAGTAGAACAGCGCACAGACAGCGGCGCTCATTTGCATAGCCCGCCTATAAATAGGGCTGCGCTGGGAGGAGCACAGACATTACTTTCTCTCATTCTCGTGTGAAAGAGATCTCCGTGTTATACCATGCCTGATCCCGCCAAGTCTGCCCCAGCGCCCAAGAAGGGCTCCAAGAAAGCCGTGACCAAGGCCCAGAAGAAGGACGGCAAGAAGCGTAAGAGGGCCAGGAAGGAGAGCTATGCCATCTACGTGTACAAGGTGCTGAAGCAGGTCCACCCCGACACCGGTATCTCCTCCAAGGCCATGGTCGTCATGAATTCCTTCGTCAACGACATCTTCGAGCGCATCGCAGGAGAAGCCTCCCGCCTGGCTCACTACAACAAGCGCTCCACCATCACCTCCCGGGAGATCCAGACCGCCGTGCGCCTGCTGCTGCCCGGAGAGTTGGCCAAGCACGCCGTGTCCGAGGGCACCAAGGCCGTCACCAAGTACACCAGCGCCAAGTAATCGGCTCCATCACCTGCTCTGTACTATCACCCCAAAGGCTCTTCTAAGAGCCCCCCACACCTTCCACACTAGAGCTGCTGAGCCCTCCATTTCTGGCTTCTTGCTGCTGCTGCTGCTGCACGTGTTTCTACCCAGAACCTATCTTTCCAGCTATTTTCTTGTACTTGCTAGACTTACTATACACCCAAAGAGAAGCTCTAATCTCCGGCTTGCTACATTGACATCTCTACGAGGTGCAGTGCTCTCTGCACGCACCTGCGATTGGAGGGTTAAACTAAGCTGCTACTTATCGGCCCGAGCTGCCGGCACGGGGGTTACACTGCAGAGCCGCAGTAGGACTACTTCTAGGGACCTGTTCACAAAGCTTAGATTCCGAAGGTTTGGACCGTTTTCTTCTTCTACTCTCTCCAGTATTCCAGCAGTGATGACATTACAGCCTACAGGAGGCGTCTGCAGCCCCAGACCTACAAGGCAGAGGAGAGGTGGGTGGCGGGGACAGCTCTGTTCTCAGGAGGATGTGGCGGCTCTGAGAAGAGCCTTTGGGTTATGAAGTAGAGAGTCGGGGAGCGGCGGAATTAGCCTCCGAAGCCGTAGAGAGTGCGGCCCTGACGCTTGAGCGCGTACACCACGTCCATGGCGGTGACGGTCTTCCTCTTGGCGTGCTCGGTGTAGGTGACGGCGTCACGGATGACGTTCTCCAGGAAGACTTTTAGGACACCGCGAGTTTCCTCATAGATGAGACCGGAGATGCGCTTGACGCCTCCTCTGCGAGCCAGACGGCGGATGGCAGGCTTGGTGATGCCCTGGATGTTATCCCGGAGCACCTTCCTGTGCCGCTTGGCACCGCCCTTGCCGAGACCTTTCCCTCCTTTACCGCGACCAGACATCTTCTGTGCTGCTGCTGCTGACAGACTAGAACAAGCGTCCCTCCGCACAGCCGCCTTTTTATATAGAGAGTGGTCGGACCAGAAGGAGAACCCTGCATTGATGACGTAATTCTTCGGCGTGACTCCTACAAGCCCCTCCTCTGTCTCGCGCTGATTGGCTGACATAAGACAATGGATCACTTTGAATTTCCCGCTCATTCTCCCATTGCCGAGGGTCAGCGGTCAGCGGCTCCTTCTAGCCGGCCTACTAGATAACATGCAGGGCGCTGTTCTCACTGCTCCAGACCTTCTTCTCTGTCAATAGGACTATTGCATTCCGGAGCCGCACCCCCTCCTCCCCGGATCTAATTCTTCTCCCGGCTGCGGTATCTCCTCTCTGCCCCCTATGGGCATCCTTGTGTAATCGCCGCGAGGCTGCAGTTATAGTGAACCCCGGGTGCGGGCTGTGCAGTTCCACGCTGATTCAGATGGGGGCGCGGGGAACAAACGGCACAGCTCGAAAGACCCTGTATATACGGATCCCAGCCAGCAGGTGGCGCACAGATACTACATAGGACGGTTACCGGGGCTCTAATTCTGTCGTTAGACGATCGTCTTTAAC
Source organism: Leptodactylus fuscus (assembly GCF_031893055.1). Taxonomy (NCBI): domain Eukaryota; kingdom Metazoa; phylum Chordata; class Amphibia; order Anura; family Leptodactylidae; genus Leptodactylus; species Leptodactylus fuscus. Next base: position 84,857,279 of record NC_134274.1, on the reverse strand, counting down.
CCTTTCCCGGCAATGGCATTTTTTTTTTTTTTTTTTGTTTCGTTTTTTACTCCCCTCCTTCTAAGCCCCATAACTTTTTTATTTCTCCGCTCCCAGAGCCATATGAGGTCTTAATTTTTGCGGGACAAATTTTTCTTCCTGATGCCACCATTAATTATTCTATATAATGTACTGGGAAGCAGGAAAAACCATCAGAATGGGGTGGATTTGAAGAAAAAAATGCATTTCTGCGACATTCTTACAGGCTTTGGTTTTACGGCGTTCACTGTGCAGCCAAAATGACATGTCCCCTGTATTCTGTGTTTCGGTACGGTTCCAGGGATACCACATTTCTATGGTTTTATTTAAATTTCGACCCCTTAAAAAAAATTCCAAAACTGTTTTGTTTTGTTTTTTTCTAAAAGTCGCCATATTCCGACAGCCGTAACTTTTTTATACGTCCGTGTACAGAGATGTGTATGGCGTCTTTTTTTGCGGGGTCGGGTGTACTCTTTAGTTCTACCATTTTCGGGAAATGTTATTGCTTTGATCACTTTTTATTCCAATTTATATCAGAATCAAAACACTGAAAAAAAAAAAAAAAAAAAACGGCACTTTGGCACTTTTGACTATTTTTCCCGCTACAGCGTTTACCGAACAGGAAAGATATTTTTATAGATTTTTAGAGCGGGCAATTTTGGACGCGGGGATACCTAACATGTATGTGTTTCACAGTTTTTAACTACTTTTATATGTGTTCTAGGGAAAGGGGAGTGATTTGAATTTGTAATTCTTTTTATGTTTTATTATTATTATTTTATTTTTATTTTAACTTTATTTATTTGATTTTTTTTCCCATTTATTAGACCCCCTACGGGCGTTGAACCCCAGGGGGTCTGATCACTAATGCATTGCAATGCTAAAGCAAAAAATCATCCTTTCTTTTGCAGGCTGCATAGACCAGCCTGCAAAAGAGAGCATTTGCAGACAAGCCTGGGAGCCTTGTAAAGGCTCCCGGCTGTCATGCCAACGTGACGTCGGCCCTGGAGCATGCTCCAGGAGCAGGCGACCACCGGCAAAATGGCGGCGCCCATGCGTCGCCGGAAAAATGGCGCCTCCGGCGCCTTTGACCGTGGCGCCGCAGGGGTTAATGCCTTAAAGCAGTAGACACCCGGCGGCTATGGCGGCCGCCCGGCTCCCGAGCGGTCGCCATAGTTACAGACCCGACATGCGCCGTACTATTACGGCGCATGTCGGGAAGGGGTTAAAAAGGCCATTCTACTCCCACCTTCCAGTCTCTTCTTCTCCTCTTTGCTGTTTCTGTCAAAATCTGTTTATTGCAGTATGCAAATCCCGCTCATGGAACTCAGGGGGATTGCCCCTCTTGCTCCGAGCACCCCCACGTCATAACCTCTCGCCGCCCCTTAGTTCTTAATTCTCTTCACGCCCCTCTTCATATTCATCTCCTGACACTCTGCCTTGCGTACTCATCCGACGCTGTGCTACACGCCCCATGAAGAGGGGCATGAACAGAATGAACTAAAAGGAGCTTGTGCTGTTGTTAGGACTAAGGGAAAACAGATGATGAATAATAATAGAATAATACATTTTATTTTTATAGTGCCAACGTATTCTGCAGCGCTGTACAACTTGTAGGGTTCAAATACAGAGAGAAAAATGCATTACAAAGAAATAGTCACGTCACACAATGGGACTGAGGGCCCTGCTCGCAAGAGCTTACAATCTGTGAGGTAAAGGGGGTGGCACAAGAGGTAGCAGGGGCGGCATTGCTTATACAGGGGTCAGACAATATTGTAATAGTGGTGACTGTCTTTACACAAACATAAACCTGTAGGAGCCGTCACCGTCACTGCCTATATCTCCTCCGGCTTTACAGCTCAGGTTTACGTACAGAAGGTGTCATCTGCAGAATAAGGGGAGAAAAAAAAAAAAAAAAAGAAAAGGCAAAATAGTGCAGTATGCTGCTACGTCGTCTCGCCTGGTACGGCGCCCCGCGCCTTATGCTGCACCCCTCTACATTTTACACAGACCTGTTCCGCACCACATAATGCCGTCCCCAAAGACTGATGACCATTAGGCCAATACCGATTGGATTATTCCAACAGGCAATGGCTGACAGGCAATGATATATTCCCCAATTGCTCCATCCTCCACCAGCCCTCCTGTTCGATTCTAGGTAATGCTGTACATCATATGCAGGAGCTGAATAACATCACCCAAAAGGATTGTGCACAGAACTACTTTAAATATAGGACAACTAGTGAACCCGAACTGTACCCTATGGCAGCGAGGGAGCCCTCTCGGCCCTCCTGAATACAGCAGAACAGTCCCAAATTCCAGGTGCTGTCTCGCAGTCCTTTGGCGGTGGCTCCCAAATAACCTGCATATCACTTAAGAATGGCACTATATTATGCGGGGGCCCTCTGACGGGATGTTCTACTGACTGGGGCCCCTCCCTACAACATATTCTTGTTTGAAATGGTTATGGGTGCTGCAGCGGCATCTCATACACTTGAACAGGGTACAACTACAGTACCCACAACTGCGGTTGTAAGAACACAGCGAATAAGCAGCGCCCCACATTTAAACAATAATGGGATTTGCCTGCTCCGAGAAACAGTTGATCTGTGGGGTCCTAACAGTCTAAGGGATCAGTAGGGATTAGAGATGAGCCAACAGCGTTCCATCGAATTGGTATTCAGGCTGCTCAAGATATTCCATTCCAATTGAATACCACGCGGCAAACGCACTAAAAATTTGTATCCCCTCCCACCTTCCCTGGCGCTTTTTCTTTCTTTTTTTTTTTTTTTTTTTTTTTTTTTTTTTTTTGCACCAATAACTGTGCAGGGGAGGTGGGACAGGAACTACGACAACCGCGGCATCGAAAAAAAAAAAAAAAAGTCAGAAAAAGTAATTGGCTGGCTGAATCAGGTGACCTCCGCTTCATATGAATGGGGGATTTCAGATTCGGTTCATATGAGACTGTGAACTATGTGACTGTGAGACAGGGATAGATATACTGTGGGAGGGGGAGGGGGCATGGCTAGCCGGCAACCAGAGCGGTCGCATCTGCTGTGAGCTCCTGACTTGGACACTTTCATCCGTTTCTTACCGGCGGTGATCTCAGCCATCCATACAGATAACAACCCCGAGGCTCTCCTCCAAGCCTCTGTCTGCTATTTTGGGGTGTTATTTCACACTTTTACAGCGCTCCTGAGGATATAAACTGTTGCGGCCTTCTGTCCCACAGGACCCGGCCGCCATCTTGTTTTTGGACTTACCTGCTGCCGACTTGTTCCAGCTCCCGGCGTAGTCCCTCGCAGCTCTGGACCGCTCATCCGACCCAGGAGAGGACCTCTGGCGCGTTCCAGCCACTTACTGCCTTCATCCAGCTCTCTTACTTTACCGGGCAGCTGATCATAGGAGTCACGACCGCCATTTTGTTTTTTTTGCGGCCTGCCTTCTTCTGGAGTCACCACGGCCTGCGGAGCGCAGGAGACATCTCCCGCGACATCACAGCTGCTTCTGGTTCTGGAGCAGCCTGGAGAGGAGGTATTTCGAGGTACGGAACCTCAGATTCTGGATCTCTTCTCCCAGACCCGGCAGCCATTTTGAGTAGGCCTCACTAGGATCCCTAGCCTAAAGTGTAAGGGCCGGCCCCTGATGTGACTTCTACGCAGAACCCAGATCCGGAAGAAGGGGTGTGACTTGCCGGACAGCTATCCGGCTGTGATTTGCGCCCAGCTCCAGACCTACCCATCTTGGAGCGCAGCCTGCCTCTCTGCATGAAGCAGCAGCTACAGACCAACTACACTGAGACGCCTGCAGCTGCCCTTCAGTTTAACCCACTCGTATCCTGACATGGAGGTGAGCCGAATCTGCATTTCTCCCTTCCCCTGGAGTTGGAAACAGTAGCAGGCCACATTAATCTGCACTTGAGGACCTATGATAAGATAAGATAATCCTTTAATAGTCCTACATTGGGGAAATTCCAGCATGTTACAGCAGCCTAGTAATACAGGATAATACACAGTAATATAATACAGACGCAGACACACATATGCTGAGAAGAGAAGATATACTAGGAGTCCATGGCAGCTAAGGAACGGAAGAGAAAGAAGGAAGACTTCATGGTCATCGTCATAGTCATTTAGTTGTCTGTGCGGAGTGTCTTCGCTTGGTCTGATGTAAATTATACAGCCCGGTCGCGGTTGGAAGGAAGGACCTGCGATAGCTTCTTCTCACACTTGGGGTGAAGCAGACGGTCACTTACAGTGCTGCCAAGTCCCATCAAGGTCCCATACATGGGGTGGGATTTCTTCTCCCGCATGGAGGTCACCACAGACAGTATCCTTCTGTCACCCACCACCTGTACTGGGTCCAGGGGGCTCCCCAGGACAGAGCTGGCCCTCCTGATCAGCCTGTCACGTCTGTTTCTGTCCCTGGTTGATGGACTGCACCCCCAGCAGGCCACACCGAAAAAGATGGCTGAGGCAACCACAGAGTTGAAGAAGGCCCTAAGAAGTGTCCCCTGGACTCCGAAGGCCCTCAGCCACCTGAGCAGGTAGAGTCTGCTGTGGCCCTTTCTGTGCAGCGCCTCCAGGTGATCAGCCCAGTCTAGTTTATTAGTGAGGAGCACGCCCAGGTACTTACAGGTCCTGACTATCTCAATACATATTCCCTGGATCTCCACCGGGGTCGGAGCACCTCTCCGTTTACTAAAGTCCACCACCATCTCCTTGATCTTCCCAGCATTAATACTGAGCTGGTTCCGCTGGCACCATTCAACAAAGTCCAGGTTTAAGTCTCTGTATTCCCTATCGTCGCCATCAGTGATAAGGCCGACTATAGCAGAGTCATCGGAGTACTTCTGTAAGTAACAGCTGGATGAGTTGTGCCTGAAGTCAGCAGTGTACAGTGTGAAGAGAAATGGGGCAAGAACTGGACCTTGTGGTGCCCCCGTACTACAGATCACAGTGTCAGACACACAGTCCCGGGCTCTCACATACTGAGGGCGGGTTGTCAGGTAGTCTAGGGTCCAGTTGGACAGGTGATGGTCCACTCCACCAAGGTTCAGCTTTTCCCTCAGTAGCCCTTGCTGAATGGTGTTGAACGCACTGGAGAAGTCAAAGAACAATATTCTCACAGTGTTCCCGGGTTTCTCTAGGTGAGAGAGAACTCTATGAAGAAGGTGGATGATGGCGTCATCTACCCCAATGCCCGGCCGATAGGCAAACTGGAGGGGGTCCAGAGCGGAGCTCACTAGGGGGTGTAGGTGTGTCAGGACCAGTCTCTCTGGGACCTTCATCAGGTGAGATGTCAGTGCTACGGGTCGGTAGTCATTGTAGCCCACCGGGTTGGGTATCTTTGGGACTGGCACCACACAAGATGTTTTCCACAGTCGAGGTACCACTCCCAGCTTTAGACTCGTATTGTACATGTGTGTAATAATACCACACAGCTGGTCACTGCACATTTTAAGAACTCTTGCGCTTATACCATCAGGTCCTCCGGCCTTGTCTGCTTTAATAAACCCTTCTGCTACCCTCCTCCCCTATATCTCCTCTCCGGAAAGTTTTACATTCATATCCCATAAGTGGTGTCCCTGACCCTCGATATCTACGGTCCTCGGCTAGAGTTATTCTACATTCTTTCCGCACTCCCACACCTGGGCTTTCTTGCCCTCCCCTGCAGCCCCCTGCCGCCTTCTCTAACAGGGTCTCATCCGAACCTCCCCTGTGGATTAGTCGTAGCAGTTAAGATTGGGAAAGGCTGTCTTACCTACAGGAATATCATCCCCACTACTGCACTAAGAGACGTAGAACCCAATTATACCTGATACCTCGCTTGCAGAGGACGACTGTCTGCCTAGACGCTGAGATTGTCAACCTTACCTATTGATATTTGGGGACCTCTCCCCTCCCTGTACCTAAGTGAATCTCCAAGAACACTCTTGTCTATGTTGTCATTTAGACTGATGCTCTCTGTTTGCTAGATGTTATAGTCTTGACCTCGTCCCTCTCCCTCACTTATATTGCATCCATCAAGATGGTTAAACCAAATAAAGACAAAGGCACAGACCTCGCTGGTACTCCCAATCAAACTAAACTCCAAAGTGACTTGCAAAAGTATCTTAGAAAGAAAAATCGACAATCTCCCGCCGGATCGCTGAAAATGGCGCCTGACCACAATAGGGAGCCTGACACAGGTGATGACTCGGATGCTGAGAGTAATATTGACCAGGACCGCCTGGAGGATAGCACCTTCTTAAGAACATTTCTACAACAAGCTCTGTCAGCCGCCCTAGACCCAGTTCTTCAGCAACTTGAGGATATTAGAGCGGAACTTCATCATATAGACAGTCGAGTCTCTACTCTAGAAAGCGCATATCCTTCAATTAAATCTCATAATGACCTCACTACGTCTCAGCTGGCCCTGCACAAAGATTACATCGATTGTTCTCTTACTCTACTTCACCGCCCTCATCTCTTCTCTCTCCAGCAACCCTAAAAGGATTTTTGAAACTTTTCACTCCTTACTCACAGCCAAGGTGCAGACGCCATTCACAGTCCTTAGTGCTGATGACCTGGCCACGTATTTCCATGATAAAATTGATAAGATCCATCAGGAAATAACTGCCAAAGCCCCAGGTGGCATTGATCCCATCACCTACCATAGTACTGATCCCCTCACCAACCGCACTTCAGACTGTCTTTTCTCATCTTTTCAACCTGTTACAGAAGAGGAAGTCTCTCAGCTACTTTCTTCATCTCGCCCTACAACCTGCAGTAGTGACCCCTTCCCCTCGCACCTTCTCCAACCTCTGTCGCCTGCTGTCACAACTTGCCTTACTAAAATATTTAATCTCTCTCTCTCTCTCTCTCTCTCTCTCTCTCTCTCTCTCTCTCTCTCTCTCTCTCTCTCTCTCTCTCTCTCTCTCTCTCTCTCTCTCTCTTTCTCTTTCTCTTTCTCTTTCTCTTTCTCTTTCTCTCTCTCTCTCTCCATCCTCCTTCAAGCATGCTGTTATAACTCCGCTATTGGAAAAACCCCACCCTGTGCTGCTAACTATCGACCCATCTCTAACCCGCCCTTCAGCTCTAAACTTTTGGAACGCCTGGTCTATTCTCGTTTAAACCGCTATCTCTCTGCTAACTCTCTGCTTGACCCCTTACAATCTCTGCACTCTACTGAAATGGCTCTCGCAAAAGTCTCCAATGATCTCCTAATGGCTAAATCCAATGGTGACTTCTCTCTTCTTATTCTTCTGGACCTCTCTGCAGCTTTTGACACTATTGATCATCATCTTCTCCTCCTCACTATGCTCCGCTCAGTCGGCCTCAACGCCACTGCGCTCTCCTGGTTCCCCTCTTATCTCTCAGACCGCACTTCCAGTGTATCATTTGCGGGCTCTGTTTCTTCCCCTCTTTCCCTTGCTGTTGGGGTTCCTCAGGGCTCGGTCCTAGGCCCCCTGCTCTTTTCTCTCTACACAGCCCCCATTGGACAAACCATCGCCAGATTTGGCTTCAGGTACCATCTTTATGCTGATGACACCCAATTATACACATCTTCCCGTGACATCACCCCTGCACTCATACAGAACACTAGTGACTGTCTTTCTGCTGTCTCTAATATCATGTCCTCGCTCTATCTGAAACTAAATCTCTCTAAGACTGAACTACTACTGTTTCCACCATCTAACAGATCTGTCCCTGATATATCCATTGCAGTGTCAGGCCTTACTATAACTCCTAGGCAGCATGCCTGCTGCCTCGGGGTCATGTTTGACGCAGACCTTTCCTTCACCCCGCATATTGAATCACTCGCACGTTCATGTCACCTCCTCCTCAAAAACATCTCCAGAATACGCCCTTTCCTCACCAGAGAAACACTAAAGACACTTATTGTCTCTCTGATTCATTCTCGCCTTGACTACTGTAACGCCTTACTAATCGGTCTTCCCCTCACTAAACTCTCCCCTCTACAATCTATTCTGAATGCAGCGGCCAGGCTCATCTATCAGGCTAGACACTACAGCGATGCCTCGGGTCTGTGCCAGTTGCTACACTGGCTGCCTATTCATTATAGAATAAAATATAAAGTTATCATCCTCCTCCACAAGGCTCTCCATAATGCCGCACCTCCCTACATTTCCTCCCTCATCTCCGTCTACTGCCCAACCCGTGCTCTCCGTTCACTCAATGGCCTAACACTTACATCCCCTATTATCAGAACCTCCCACGCTCGTATACAAGACTTCTCCCGAGCTGCATCACTTCTCTGGAATGCTCTACCCTGGACAATAAGATTAACTCCCAATTTCTACAGTTCCAAATGCAAACTAACGACACATCTTTTCAGACAGGCCTATCACAATTTCTAACGTAAACCCTTCCGTGCTATAATTAGAATCAACAAAATTTAACCCTCCTCTGTCCCCGCTCCCACATTACCCCACATGATATGATGTCTTTTCCAGATAACTTTATTTGTCCAAGCTCCATCCACATGTTACAGGACACCACTAGTGATGGCTCATAAAGTTTTGTTTGTGTAATGACAGTAACCTCTATTACAAAAGTGTCTGACCCCTGTATAAGCAATGCCGCCCCTCCTACCTCTTGTGTCACCCCCCCTCTACCTCATAGATAGTAAGCTCTTGTGAGCAGGGCCCTCAGTCCCATTGTGTGAAATGACGTTCTTTGTTATGTATCTGTCTGTATTTGAACCCTACAAAATGTACAGTGCTGCGGAATATGTTGGCGATATATAAATAAATTTATTATTATTATTATTATTATTATTATTATTATTATTATTATTGTTGTTGTTGTTGTTGTTGTTGTTGTTGTTGTTGTTGTTGTTGTTGTTGTTGTTGTTGTTGTTGTTGTTGTTGTTGTTGTTGTTGTTATCAAAGAAAACCACAGTTGCTGCAAAACGTAAGACTTAAGTGGCTTTCTGAATCTTGTGCTAATGAGGCTTTGCAGTAAATTGCAATCCGAATGTCTGATCCTCAAGGAGTCTCTGGTGTGCCGGGAAATCAAGAGGATTAAAGCAGACAAGGTAGACTTGTACCGCCCGAGGTGCACCGCCGCAGGCATGACGCCGCCGATCGCCGGAGTGAAATCTGGCCCGCGGAAGTATTTTGAAAGTTGAAATTTTGACAAAGTGTCTACGGAAGTGGAAATTCTCTCAGGGGGAAGCTCCCCTCGGCCCTGCCCAGGAGGGTGAGCCCCATCCCGGCCTGGCGCTCGCTGCAGGAAGGCCTCCCCGGGGGCTCCGATTTTTTTTCAAAGTGTCTGCGGAAGTGGAAGTTCTCTCAGGGGGAAGCTCCCCTCGGACCCTGCCCAGGAGGGTGAGCCCCGGCCCGACTTGCCTCCCCTAGGCCCGCCCGGTCCGGAACCCGGTTCTCCCTGCAGACCTCGCCTCGGGGCAACCCTCCAACTCCACATCTCCCGGCACTTTCCGCCGGAGTCAAAAACAGCACTACCTCTTCCTTCCGCTGGCCCTCAAGAGTCCTCACCGCTCCCCCAGGCAGGCTTCCACGGGAGGCGGATCGGACCCCACCATTAAGCCCCCTGACAAACAGCCGTCCCTGGAACTCTCTCCGGGCCCGACTATTAAGCCCCACCGCCGACCCTCCGGGGCCGACTATTAAGCCCACTGCCAGAGATAGCACTCATGGTAATCTCTCTGGGCCCGACTATTAAGCCCAACCGTGACTTATGCCGGGAAATGTGACTTATGCCGGGAAATGTGACTTATGCTGGCAAATGTGACTTATGCTGGCAAATGTGACTTATGCTGGCAAATGTGACTTGTCCGCCCAACCGTGACTTATGCTGGCAAATGTGACTTGTCCGCCCAACTGTGACTTATGCCGGCAAATGTGACTTGTCCGCCCAACCGTGACTTATACCTGGAAATGTGACTTGTCCGCCCTGTGCCTGGGCTTCCATGTATTGGATATCTCTGTCATGGTACGATAACCTTACATACAATTGCTATCTTTTAGAAACCCGAGACGGATGAAGAAGAACTGATTGTGCCGAATCCTGATGACATCACCCTTGCCTAAGGCGACCACTATTCTTCATTTTTCCCCCACATTTAAACAATAATGGGATTTGCCTGCTCCGAGAAACAGTTGATCTGTGGGGTCCTAACAGTCTAAGGGATCAGTAGGGATTAGAGATGAGCCAACAGCGTTCCATCGAATTGGTATTCAGGCTGCTCAAGATATTCCATTCCAATTGAATACCACGCGGCAAACGCACTAAATATTTGTATCCCCTCCCACCTTCCCTGGCGCTTTTTCTTTCTTTCTTTCTTTTTTTTTTTTTGCACCAATAACTGTGCAGGGGAGGTGGGACAGGAACTACGACAACGGCGGCATCGAAAAAAAAAAAGTCAGAAAAAGTAATTGGCTGGCTGAATCAGGTGACCTCCGCTTCATATGAATGGGGGATTTCAGATTCGGTTCATATGAGACTGTGAACTATGTGACTGTGAGACAGGGATAGATATACTGTGGGAGGGGGAGGGGGCATGGCTAGCCGGCAACCAGAGCGGTCGCGTCTGCTGTGAGCTCCTGACTTGGACACTTTCATCCGTTTCTTACCGGCGGTGATCTCAGCCATCCATACAGATAACAACCCCGAGGCTCTCCTCCAAGCCTCTGTCTGCTATTTTGGGGTGTTATTTCACACTTTTACAGCGCTCCTGAGGATATAAACTGTTGCGGCCTTCTGTCCCACAGGACCCGGCCGCCATCTTGTTTTTGGACTTACCTGCTGCCGACTTGTTCCAGCTCCCGGCGTAGTCCCTCGCAGCTCTGGACCGCTCATCCGACCCAGGAGAGGACCTCTGGCGCGTTCCAGCCACTTACTGCCTTCATCCAGCTCTCTTACTTTACCGGGCAGCTGATCATAGGAGTCACGACCGCCATTTTGTTTTTTTTGCGGCCTGCCTTCTTCTGGAGTCACCACGGCCTGCGGAGCGCAGGAGACATCTCCCGCGACATCACAGCTGCTTCTGGTTCTGGAGCAGCCTGGAGAGGAGGTATTTCGAGGTACGGAACCTCAGATTCTGGATCTCTTCTCCCAGACCCGGCAGCCATTTTGAGTAGGCCTCACTAGGATCCCTAGCCTAAAGTGTAAGGGCCGGCCCCTGATGTGACTTCTACGCAGAACCCAGATCCGGAAGAAGGGGTGTGACTTGCCGGACAGCTATCCGGCTGTGATTTGCGCCCAGCTCCAGACCTACCCATCTTGGAGCGCAGCCTGCCTCTCTGCATGAAGCAGCAGCTACAGACCAACTACACTGAGACGCCTGCAGCTGCCCTTCAGTTTAACCCACTCGTATCCTGACATGGAGGTGAGCCGAATCTGCATTTCTCCCTTCCCCTGGAGTTGGAAACAGTAGCAGGCCACATTAATCTGCACTTGAGGACCTATGATAAGATAAGATAAGATAATCCTTTAATAGTCCTACATTGGGGAAATTCCAGCATGTTACAGCAGCCTAGTAATACAGGATAATACACAGTAATATAATACAGACGCAGACACACATATGCTGAGAAGAGAAGATATACTAGGAGTCCATGGCAGCTAAGGAACGGAAGAGAAAGAAGGAAGACTTCATGGTCATCGTCATAGTCATTTAGTTGTCTGTGCGGAGTGTCTTCGCTTGGTCTGATGTAAATTATACAGCCCGGTCGCGGTTGGAAGAAGGACCTGCGATAGCTTCTTCTCACACTTGGGGTGAAGCAGACGGTCACTTACAGTGCTGCAAGTCCATCAAGGTCCCATACATGGGGTGGGATTTCTTCTCCCGCATGGAGGTCACCACAGACAGTATCCTTCTGTCACCCACCACCTGTACTGGGTCCAGGGGGCTCCCCAGGACAGAGCTGGCCCTCCTGATCAGCCTGTCACGTCTGTTTCTGTCCCTGGTTGATGGACTGCACCCCCAGCAGGCCACACCGAAAAAGATGGCTGAGGCAACCACAGAGTTGAAGAAGGCCCTAAGAAGTGTCCCCTGGACTCCGAAGGCCCTCAGCCACCTGAGCAGGTAGAGTCTGCTGTGGCCCTTTCTGTGCAGCGCCTCCAGGTGATCAGCCCAGTCTAGTTTATTAGTGAGGAGCACGCCCAGGTACTTACAGGTCCTGACTATCTCAATACATATTCCCTGGATCTCCACCGGGGTCGGAGCACCTCTCCGTTTACTAAAGTCCACCACCATCTCCTTGATCTTCCCAGCATTAATACTGAGCTGGTTCCGCTGGCACCATTCAACAAAGTCCAGGTTTAAGTCTCTGTATTCCCTATCGTCGCCATCAGTGATAAGGCCGACTATAGCAGAGTCATCGGAGTACTTCTGTAAGTAACAGCTGGATGAGTTGTGCCTGAAGTCAGCAGTGTACAGTGTGAAGAGAAATGGGGCAAGAACTGGACCTTGTGGTGCCCCGTACTACAGATCACAGTGTCAGACACACAGTCCCGGGCTCTCACATACTGAGGGCGGGTTGTCAGGTAGTCTAGGTCCAGTTGGACAGGTGATGGTCCACTCCACCAAGGTTCAGCTTTTCCCTCAGTAGCCCTTGCTGAATGGTGTTGAACGCACTGGAGAAGTCAAAGAACAATATTCTCACAGTGTTCCCGGGTTTCTCTAGGTGAGAGAGAACTCTATGAAGAAGGTGGATGATGGCGTCATCTACCCCAATGCCCGGCCGATAGGCAAACTGGAGGGGGTCCAGAGCGGAGCTCACTAGGGGGTGTAGGTGTGTCAGGACCAGTCTCTCTGGGACCTTCATCAGGTGAGATGTCAGTGCTACGGGTCGGTAGTCATTGTAGCCCACCGGGTTGGGTATCTTTGGGACTGGCACCACACAAGATGTTTTCCACAGTCGAGGTACCACTCCAGCTTTAGACTCGTATTGTACATGTGTGTAATAATACCACACAGCTGGTCACTGCACATTTTAAGAACTCTTGCGCTTATACCATCAGGTCCTCCGGCCTTGTCTGCTTTAATAAACCCTTCTGCTACCCTCCTCCCCTATATCTCCTCTCCGGAAAGTTTTACATTCATATCCCATAAGTGGTGTCCCTGACCCTCGATATCTACGGTCCTCGGCTAGAGTTATTCTACATTCTTTCCGCACTCCCACACCTGGGCTTTCTTGCCCTCCCCTGCAGCCCCCTGCCGCCTTCTCTAACAGGGTCTCATCCGAACCTCCCCTGTGGATTAGTCGTAGCAGTTAAGATTGGGAAAGGCTGTCTTACCTACAGGAATATCATCCCCACTACTGCACTAAGAGACGTAGAACCCAATTATACCTGATACCTCGCTTGCAGAGGACGACTGTCTGCCTAGACGCTGAGATTGTCAACCTTACCTATTGATATTTGGGGACCTCTCCCCTCCCTGTACCTAAGTGAATCTCCAAGAACACTCTTGTCTATGTTGTCATTTAGACTGATGCTCTCTGTTTGCTAGATGTTATAGTCTTGACCTCGTCCCTCTCCCTCACTTATATTGCATCCATCAAGATGGTTAAACCAAATAAAGACAAAGGCACAGACCTCGCTGGTACTCCCAATCAAACTAAACTCCAAAGTGACTTGCAAAAGTATCTTAGAAAGAAAAATCGACAATCTCCCGCCGGATCGCTGAAAATGGCGCCTGACCACAATAGGGAGCCTGACACAGGTGATGACTCGGATGCTGAGAGTAATATTGACCAGGACCGCCTGGAGGATAGCACCTTCTTAAGAACATTTCTACAACAAGCTCTGTCAGCCGCCCTAGACCCAGTTCTTCAGCAACTTGAGGATATTAGAGCGGAACTTCATCATATAGACAGTCGAGTCTCTACTCTAGAAAGCGCATATCCTTCAATTAAATCTCATAATGACCTCACTACGTCTCAGCTGGCCCTGCACAAAGATTACATCGATTGTTCTCTTACTCTACTTCACCGCCCTCATCTCTTCTCTCTCCAGCAACCCTAAAAGGATTTTTGAAACTTTTCACTCCTTACTCACAGCCAAGGTGCAGACGCCATTCACAGTCCTTAGTGCTGATGACCTGGCCACGTATTTCCATGATAAAATTGATAAGATCCATCAGGAAATAACTGCCAAAGCCCCAGGTGGCATTGATCCCATCACCTACCATAGTACTGATCCCCTCACCAACCGCACTTCAGACTGTCTTTTCTCATCTTTTCAACCTGTTACAGAAGAGGAAGTCTCTCAGCTACTTTCTTCATCTCGCCCTACAACCTGCAGTAGTGACCCCTTCCCCTCGCACCTTCTCCAACCTCTGTCGCCTGCTGTCACAACTTGCCTTACTAAAATATTTAATCTCTCTCTCTCTCTCTCTCTCTCTCTCTCTCTCTCTCTCTCTCTCTCTCTCTCTCTCTCTCTCTCTCTCTCTCTCTCTCTCTCTCTCTCTCTCTCTCTCTCTCTCTCTCTCTCTCTCTCTTTCTCTTTCTCTTTCTCTTTCTCTTTCTCTTTCTCTTTCTCTCTCTCTCTCTCCATCCTCCTTCAAGCATGCTGTTATAACTCCGCTATTGGAAAAACCCCACCCTGTGCTGCTAACTATCGACCCATCTCTAACCCGCCCTTCATCTCTAAACTTTTGGAACGCCTGGTCTATTCTCGTTTAAACCGCTATCTCTCTGCTAACTCTCTGCTTGACCCCTTACAATCTCTGCACTCTACTGAAATGGCTCTCGCAAAAGTCTCCAATGATCTCCTAATGGCTAAATCCAATGGTGACTTCTCTCTTCTTATTCTTCTGGACCTCTCTGCAGCTTTTGACACTATTGATCATCATCTTCTCCTCCTCACTATGCTCCGCTCAGTCGGCCTCAATGCCACTGCGCTCTCCTGGTTCCCCTCTTATCTCTCAGACCGCACTTCCAGTGTATCATTTGCGGGCTCTGTTTCTTCCCCTCTTTCCCTTGCTGTTGGGGTTCCTCAGGGCTCGGTCCTAGGCCCCCTACTCTTTTCTCTCTACACAGCCCCCATTGGACAAACCATCGCCAGATTTGGCTTCAGGTACCATCTTTATGCTGATGACACCCAATTATACACATCTTCCCGTGACATCACCCCTGCACTCATACAGAACACTAGTGACTGTCTTTCTGCTGTCTCTAATATCATGTCCTCGCTCTATCTGAAACTAAATCTCTCTAAGACTGAACTACTACTGTTTCCACCATCTAACAGATCTGTCCCTGATATATCCATTGCAGTGTCAGGCCTTACTATAACTCCTAGGCAGCATGCCTGCTGCCTCGGGGTCATGTTTGACGCAGACCTTTCCTTCACCCCGCATATTGAATCACTCGCACGTTCATGTCACCTCCTCCTCAAAAACATCTCCAGAATACGCCCTTTCCTCACAGAGAAACACTAAAGACACTTATTGTCTCTCTGATTCATTCTCGCCTTGACTACTGTAACGCCTTACTAATCGGTCTTCCCCTCACTAAACTCTCCCCTCTACAATCTATTCTGAATGCAGCGGCCAGGCTCATCTATCAGGCTAGACACTACAGCGATGCCTCGGGTCTGTGCCAGTTGCTACACTGGCTGCCTATTCATTATAGAATAAAATATAAAGTTATCATCCTCCTCCACAAGGCTCTCCATAATGCCGCACCTCCCTACATTTCCTCCCTCATCTCCGTCTACTGCCCAACCCGTGCTCTCCGTTCACTCAATGGCCTAACACTTACATCCCCTATTATCAGAACCTCCCACGCTCGTATACAAGACTTCTCCCGAGCTGCATCACTTCTCTGGAATGCTCTACCCTGGACAATAAGATTAACTCCCAATTTCTACAGTTCCAAATGCAAACTAACGACACATCTTTTCAGACAGGCCTATCACAATTTCTAACGTAAACCCTTCCGTGCTATAATTAGAATCCCCAAAATTTAACCCTCCTCTGTCCCCGCTCCCACATTACCCCACATGATATGATGTCTTTTCCAGATAACTTTATTTGTCCAAGCTCCATCCACATGTTACAGGACACCACTAGTGATGGCTCATAAAGTTTTGTTTGTGTAATGACAGTAACCTCTATTACAAAAGTGTCTGACCCCTGTATAAGCAATGCCGCCCCTCCTACCTCTTGTGTCACCCCCCCTCTACCTCATAGATAGTAAGCTCTTGTGAGCAGGGCCCTCAGTCCCATTGTGTGAAATGACGTTCTTTGTTATGTATCTGTCTGTATTTGAACCCTACAAAATGTACAGTGCTGCGGAATATGTTGGCGATATATAAATAAATTTATTATTATTATTATTATTATTATTATTATTATTATTATTATTATTATTATTGTTGTTGTTGTTGTTGTTGTTGTTGTTGTTGTTGTTGTTGTTGTTGTTGTTGTTATTATCAAAGAAAACCACAGTTGCTGCAAAACGTAAGACTTAAGTGGCTTTCTGAATCTTGTGCTAATGAGGCTTTGCAGTAAATTGCAATCCGAATGTCTGATCCTCAAGGAGTCTCTGGTGTGCCGGGAAATCAAGAGGATTAAAGCAGACAAGGTAGACTTGTACCGCCCGAGGTGCACCGCCGCAGGCATGACGCCGCCGATCGCCGGAGTGAAATCTGGCCCGCGGAAGTATTTTGAAAGTTGAAATTTTGACAAAGTGTCTACGGAAGTGGAAATTCTCTCAGGGGGAAGCTCCCCTCGGCCCTGCCCAGGAGGGTGAGCCCCAGCCCGGCCTGGCGCTCGCCGCAGGAAGGCCTCCCCGGGGGCTCCGATTTTTTTTCAAAGTGTCTGCGGAAGTGGAAGTTCTCTCAGGGGGAAGCTCCCCTCGGACCCTGCCCAGGAGGGTGAGCCCCGGCCCGACTTGCCTCCCCTAGGCCCGCCCGGTCCGGAACCCGGTTCTCCCTGCAGACCTCGCCTCGGGGCAACCCTCCAACTCCACATCTCCCGGCACTTTCCGCCGGAGTCAAAAACAGCACTACCTCTTCCTTCCGCTGGCCCTCAAGAGTCCTCACCGCTCCCCCAGGCAGGCTTCCACGGGAGGCGGATCGGACCCCACCATTAAGCCCCCTGACAAACAGCCGTCCCTGGAACTCTCTCCGGGCCCGACTATTAAGCCCCACCGCCGACCCTCCGGGGCCGACTATTAAGCCCACTGCCAGAGATAGCACTCATGGTAATCTCTCTGGGCCCGACTATTAAGCCCAACCGTGACTTATGCCGGGAAATGTGACTTATGCCGGGAAATGTGACTTATGCTGGCAAATGTGACTTATGCTGGCAAATGTGACTTATGCTGGCAAATGTGACTTGTCCGCCCAACCGTGACTTATGCTGGCAAATGTGACTTGTCCGCCCAACTGTGACTTATGCCGGCAAATGTGACTTGTCCGCCCAACCGTGACTTATGCCTGGAAATGTGACTTGTCCGCCCTGTGCCTGGGCTTCCATGTATTGGATATCTCTGTCATGGTACGATAACCTTACATACAATTGCTATCTTTTAGAAACCCGAGACGGATGAAGAAGAACTGATTGTGCCGAATCCTGATGACATCACCCTTGCCTAAGGCGACCACTATTCTTCATTTTTCCCCCACATTTAAACAATAATGGGATTTGCCTGCTCCGAGAAACAGTTGATCTGTGGGGTCCTAACAGTCTAAGGGATCAGTAGGGATTAGAGATGAGCCAACAGCGTTCCATCGAATTGGTATTCAGGCTGCTCAAGATATTCCATTCCAATTGAATACCACGCGGCAAACGCACTAAATATTTGTATCCCCTCCCACCTTCCCTGGCGCTTTTTCTTTCTTTCTTTCTTTTTTTTTTTTTGCACCAATAACTGTGCAGGGGAGGTGGGACAGGAACTACGACAACGGCGGCATCGAAAAAAAAAAAGTCAGAAAAAGTAATTGGCTGGCTGAATCAGGTGACCTCCGCTTCATATGAATGGGGGATTTCAGATTCGGTTCATATGAGACTGTGAACTATGTGACTGTGAGACAGGGATAGATATACTGTGGGAGGGGGAGGGGGCATGGCTAGCCGGCAACCAGAGCGGTCGCGTCTGCTGTGAGCTCCTGACTTGGACACTTTCATCCGTTTCTTACCGGCGGTGATCTCAGCCATCCATACAGATAACAACCCCGAGGCTCTCCTCCAAGCCTCTGTCTGCTATTTTGGGGTGTTATTTCACACTTTTACAGCGCTCCTGAGGATATAAACTGTTGCGGCCTTCTGTCCCACAGGACCCGGCCGCCATCTTGTTTTTGGACTTACCTGCTGCCGACTTGTTCCAGCTCCCGGCGTAGTCCCTCGCAGCTCTGGACCGCTCATCCGACCCAGGAGAGGACCTCTGGCGCGTTCCAGCCACTTACTGCCTTCATCCAGCTCTCTTACTTTACCGGGCAGCTGATCATAGGAGTCACGACCGCCATTTTGTTTTTTTTGCGGCCTGCCTTCTTCTGGAGTCACCACGGCCTGCGGAGCGCAGGAGACATCTCCCGCGACATCACAGCTGCTTCTGGTTCTGGAGCAGCCTGGAGAGGAGGTATTTCGAGGTACGGAACCTCAGATTCTGGATCTCTTCTCCCAGACCCGGCAGCCATTTTGAGTAGGCCTCACTAGGATCCCTAGCCTAAAGTGTAAGGGCCGGCCCCTGATGTGACTTCTACGCAGAACCCAGATCCGGAAGAAGGGGTGTGACTTGCCGGACAGCTATCCGGCTGTGATTTGCGCCCAGCTCCAGACCTACCCATCTTGGAGCGCAGCCTGCCTCTCTGCATGAAGCAGCAGCTACAGACCAACTACACTGAGACGCCTGCAGCTGCCCTTCAGTTTAACCCACTCGTATCCTGACATGGAGGTGAGCCGAATCTGCATTTCTCCCTTCCCCTGGAGTTGGAAACAGTAGCAGGCCACATTAATCTGCACTTGAGGACCTATGATAAGATAAGATAATCCTTTAATAGTCCTACATTGGGGAAATTCCAGCATGTTACAGCAGCCTAGTAATACAGGATAATACACAGTAATATAATACAGACGCAGACACACATATGCTGAGAAGAGAAGATATACTAGGAGTCCATGGCAGCTAAGGAACGGAAGAGAAAGAAGGAAGACTTCATGGTCATCGTCATAGTCATTTAGTTGTCTGTGCGGAGTGTCTTCGCTTGGTCTGATGTAAATTATACAGCCCGGTCGCGGTTGGAAGGAAGGACCTGCGATAGCTTCTTCTCACACTTGGGGTGAAGCAGACGGTCACTTACAGTGCTGCCAAGTCCCATCAAGGTCCCATACATGGGGTGGGATTTCTTCTCCCGCATGGAGGTCACCACAGACAGTATCCTTCTGTCACCCACCACCTGTACTGGGTCCAGGGGGCTCCCCAGGACAGAGCTGGCCCTCCTGATCAGCCTGTCACGTCTGTTTCTGTCCCTGGTTGATGGACTGCACCCCCAGCAGGCCACACCGAAAAAGATGGCTGAGGCAACCACAGAGTTGAAGAAGGCCCTAAGAAGTGTCCCCTGGACTCCGAAGGCCCTCAGCCACCTGAGCAGGTAGAGTCTGCTGTGGCCCTTTCTGTGCAGCGCCTCCAGGTGATCAGCCCAGTCTAGTTTATTAGTGAGGAGCACGCCCAGGTACTTACAGGTCCTGACTATCTCAATACATATTCCCTGGATCTCCACCGGGGTCGGAGCACCTCTCCGTTTACTAAAGTCCACCACCATCTCCTTGATCTTCCCAGCATTAATACTGAGCTGGTTCCGCTGGCACCATTCAACAAAGTCCAGGTTTAAGTCTCTGTATTCCCTATCGTCGCCATCAGTGATAAGGCCGACTATAGCAGAGTCATCGGAGTACTTCTGTAAGTAACAGCTGGATGAGTTGTGCCTGAAGTCAGCAGTGTACAGTGTGAAGAGAAATGGGGCAAGAACTGGACCTTGTGGTGCCCCCGTACTACAGATCACAGTGTCAGACACACAGTCCCGGGCTCTCACATACTGAGGGCGGGTTGTCAGGTAGTCTAGGGTCCAGTTGGACAGGTGATGGTCCACTCCACCAAGGTTCAGCTTTTCCCTCAGTAGCCCTTGCTGAATGGTGTTGAACGCACTGGAGAAGTCAAAGAACAATATTCTCACAGTGTTCCCGGGTTTCTCTAGGTGAGAGAGAACTCTATGAAGAAGGTGGATGATGGCGTCATCTACCCCAATGCCCGGCCGATAGGCAAACTGGAGGGGGTCCAGAGCGGAGCTCACTAGGGGGTGTAGGTGTGTCAGGACCAGTCTCTCTGGGACCTTCATCAGGTGAGATGTCAGTGCTACGGGTCGGTAGTCATTGTAGCCCACCGGGTTGGGTATCTTTGGGACTGGCACCACACAAGATGTTTTCCACAGTCGAGGTACCACTCCCAGCTTTAGACTCGTATTGTACATGTGTGTAATAATACCACACAGCTGGTCACTGCACATTTTAAGAACTCTTGCGCTTATACCATCAGGTCCTCCGGCCTTGTCTGCTTTAATAAACCCTTCTGCTACCCTCCTCCCCTATATCTCCTCTCCGGAAAGTTTTACATTCATATCCCATAAGTGGTGTCCCTGACCCTCGATATCTACGGTCCTCGGCTAGAGTTATTCTACATTCTTTCCGCACTCCCACACCTGGGCTTTCTTGCCCTCCCCTGCAGCCCCCTGCCGCCTTTCCTAACAGGGTCTCATCCGAACCTCCCCTGTGGATTAGTCGTAGCAGTTAAGATTGGGAAAGGCTGTCTTACCTACAGGAATATCATCCCCACTACTGCACTAAGAGACGTAGAACCCAATTATACCTGATACCTCGCTTGCAGAGGACGACTGTCTGCCTAGACGCTGAGATTGTCAACCTTACCTATTGATATTTGGGGACCTCTCCCCTCCCTGTACCTAAGTGAATCTCCAAGAACACTCTTGTCTATGTTGTCATTTAGACTGATGCTCTCTGTTTGCTAGATGTTATAGTCTTGACCTCGTCCCTCTCCCTCACTTATATTGCATCCATCAAGATGGTTAAACCAAATAAAGACAAAGGCACAGACCTCGCTGGTACTCCCAATCAAACTAAACTCCAAAGTGACTTGCAAAAGTATCTTAGAAAGAAAAATCGACAATCTCCCGCCGGATCGCTGAAAATGGCGCCTGACCACAATAGGGAGCCTGACACAGGTGATGACTCGGATGCTGAGAGTAATATTGACCAGGACCGCCTGGAGGATAGCACCTTCTTAAGAACATTTCTACAACAAGCTCTGTCAGCCGCCCTAGACCCAGTTCTTCAGCAACTTGAGGATATTAGAGCGGAACTTCATCATATAGACAGTCGAGTCTCTACTCTAGAAAGCGCATATCCTTCAATTAAATCTCATAATGACCTCACTACGTCTCAGCTGGCCCTGCACAAAGATTACATCGATTGTTCTCTTACTCTACTTCACCGCCCTCATCTCTTCTCTCTCCAGCAACCCTAAAAGGATTTTTGAAACTTTTCACTCCTTACTCACAGCCAAGGTGCAGACGCCATTCACAGTCCTTAGTGCTGATGACCTGGCCACGTATTTCCATGATAAAATTGATAAGATCCATCAGGAAATAACTGCCAAAGCCCCAGGTGGCATTGATCCCATCACCTACCATAGTACTGATCCCCTCACCAACCGCACTTCAGACTGTCTTTTCTCATCTTTTCAACCTGTTACAGAAGAGGAAGTCTCTCAGCTACTTTCTTCATCTCGCCCTACAACCTGCAGTAGTGACCCCTTCCCCTCGCACCTTCTCCAACCTCTGTCGCCTGCTGTCACAACTTGCCTTACTAAAATATTTAATCTCTCTCTCTCTCTCTCTCTCTCTCTCTCTCTCTCTCTCTCTCTCTCTCTCTCTCTCTCTCTCTCTCTCTCTCTCTCTCTCTCTCTCTCTCTTTCTCTTTCTCTTTCTCTTCCTCTTTCTCTTTCTCTCTCTCTCTCTCCATCCTCCTTCAAGCATGCTGTTATAACTCCGCTATTGGAAAAACCCCACCCTGTGCTGCTAACTATCGACCCATCTCTAACCCGCCCTTCATCTCTAAACTTTTGGAACGCCTGGTCTATTCTCGTTTAAACCGCTATCTCTCTGCTAACTCTCTGCTTGACCCCTTACAATCTCTGCACTCTACTGAAATGGCTCTCGCAAAAGTCTCCAATGATCTCCTAATGGCTAAATCCAATGGTGACTTCTCTCTTCTTATTCTTCTGGACCTCTCTGCAGCTTTTGACACTATTGATCATCATCTTCTCCTCCTCACTATGCTCCGCTCAGTCGGCCTCAACGCCACTGCGCTCTCCTGGTTCCCCTCTTATCTCTCAGACCGCACTTCCAGTGTATCATTTGCGGGCTCTGTTTCTTCCCCTCTTTCCCTTGCTGTTGGGGTTCCTCAGGGCTCGGTCCTAGGCCCCCTGCTCTTTTCTCTCTACACAGCCCCCATTGGACAAACCATCGCCAGATTTGGCTTCAGGTACCATCTTTATGCTGATGACACCCAATTATACACATCTTCCCGTGACATCACCCCTGCACTCATACAGAACACTAGTGACTGTCTTTCTGCTGTCTCTAATATCATGTCCTCGCTCTATCTGAAACTAAATCTCTCTAAGACTGAACTACTACTGTTTCCACCATCTAACAGATCTGTCCCTGATATATCCATTGCAGTGTCAGGCCTTACTATAACTCCTAGGCAGCATGCCTGCTGCCTCGGGGTCATGTTTGACGCAGACCTTTCCTTCACCCCGCATATTGAATCACTCGCACGTTCATGTCACCTCCTCCTCAAAAACATCTCCAGAATACGCCCTTTCCTCACCAGAGAAACACTAAAGACACTTATTGTCTCTCTGATTCATTCTCGCCTTGACTACTGTAACGCCTTACTAATCGGTCTTCCCCTCACTAAACTCTCCCCTCTACAATCTATTCTGAATGCAGCGGCCAGGCTCATCTATCAGGCTAGACACTACAGCGATGCCTCGGGTCTGTGCCAGTTGCTACACTGGCTGCCTATTCATTATAGAATAAAATATAAAGTTATCATCCTCCTCCACAAGGCTCTCCATAATGCCGCACCTCCCTACATTTCCTCCCTCATCTCCGTCTACTGCCCAACCCGTGCTCTCCGCTCACTCAATGACCTAACACTTACATCCCCTATTATCAGAACCTCCCACGCTCGTATACAAGACTTCTCCCGAGCTGCATCACTTCTCTGGAATGCTCTACCCTGGACAATAAGATTAACTCCCAATTTCTACAGTTCCAAATGCAAACTAACGACACATCTTTTCAGACAGGCCTATCACAATTTCTAACGTAAACCCTTCCGTGCTATAATTAGAATCCCCAAAATTTAACCCTCCTCTGTCCCCGCTCCCACATTACCCCACATGATATGATGTCTTTTCCAGATAACTTTATTTGTCCAAGCTCCATCCACATGTTACAGGACACCACTAGTGATGGCTCATAAAGTTTTGTTTGTGTAATGACAGTAACCTCTATTACAAAAGTGTCTGACCCCTGTATAAGCAATGCCGCCCCTCCTACCTCTTGTGTCACCCCCCCTCTACCTCATAGATAGTAAGCTCTTGTGAGCAGGGCCCTCAGTCCCATTGTGTGAAATGACGTTCTTTGTTATGTATCTGTCTGTATTTGAACCCTACAAAATGTACAGTGCTGCGGAATATGTTGGCGATATATAAATAAATTTATTATTATTATTATTATTATTATTATTATTATTATTATTATTATTATTATTGTTGTTGTTGTTGTTGTTGTTGTTGTTGTTGTTGTTGTTGTTGTTGTTGTTGTTGTTGTTGTTGTTGTTGTTGTTATTATCAAAGAAAACCACAGTTGCTGCAAAACGTAAGACTTAAGTGGCTTTCTGAATCTTGTGCTAATGAGGCTTTGCAGTAAATTGCAATCCGAATGTCTGATCCTCAAGGAGTCTCTGGTGTGCCGGGAAATCAAGAGGATTAAAGCAGACAAGGTAGACTTGTACCGCCCGAGGTGCACCGCCGCAGGCATGACGCCGCCGATCGCCGGAGTGAAATCTGGCCCGCGGAAGTATTTTGAAAGTTGAAATTTTGACAAAGTGTCTACGGAAGTGGAAATTCTCTCAGGGGGAAGCTCCCCTCGGCCCTGCCCAGGAGGGTGAGCCCCAGCCCGGCCTGGCGCTCGCCGCAGGAAGGCCTCCCCGGGGGCTCCGATTTTTTTTCAAAGTGTCTGCGGAAGTGGAAGTTCTCTCAGGGGGAAGCTCCCCTCGGACCCTGCCCAGGAGGGTGAGCCCCGGCCCGACTTGCCTCCCCTAGGCCCGCCCGGTCCGGAACCCGGTTCTCCCTGCAGACCTCGCCTCGGGGCAACCCTCCAACTCCACATCTCCCGGCACTTTCCGCCGGAGTCAAAAACAGCACTACCTCTTCCTTCCGCTGGCCCTCAAGAGTCCTCACCGCTCCCCCAGGCAGGCTTCCACGGGAGGCGGATCGGACCCCACCATTAAGCCCCCTGACAAACAGCCGTCCCTGGAACTCTCTCCGGGCCCGACTATTAAGCCCCACCGCCGACCCTCCGGGGCCGACTATTAAGCCCACTGCCAGAGATAGCACTCATGGTAATCTCTCTGGGCCCGACTATTAAGCCCAACCGTGACTTATGCCGGGAAATGTGACTTATGCCGGGAAATGTGACTTATGCTGGCAAATGTGACTTATGCTGGCAAATGTGACTTATGCTGGCAAATGTGACTTGTCCGCCCAACCGTGACTTATGCTGGCAAATGTGACTTGTCCGCCCAACTGTGACTTATGCCGGCAAATGTGACTTGTCCGCCCAACCGTGACTTATGCCTGGAAATGTGACTTGTCCGCCCTGTGCCTGGGCTTCCATGTATTGGATATCTCTGTCATGGTACGATAACCTTACATACAATTGCTATCTTTTAGAAACCCGAGACGGATGAAGAAGAACTGATTGTGCCGAATCCTGATGACATCACCCTTGCCTAAGGCGACCACTATTCTTCATTTTTCCCCCACATTTAAACAATAATGGGATTTGCCTGCTCCGAGAAACAGTTGATCTGTGGGGTCCTAACAGTCTAAGGGATCAGTAGGGATTAGAGATGAGCCAACAGCGTTCCATCGAATTGGTATTCAGGCTGCTCAAGATATTCCATTCCAATTGAATACCACGCGGCAAACGCACTAAATATTTGTATCCCCTCCCACCTTCCCTGGCGCTTTTTCTTTCTTTCTTTCTTTTTTTTTTTTTGCACCAATAACTGTGCAGGGGAGGTGGGACAGGAACTACGACAACGGCGGCATCGAAAAAAAAAAAGTCAGAAAAAGTAATTGGCTGGCTGAATCAGGTGACCTCCGCTTCATATGAATGGGGGATTTCAGATTCGGTTCATATGAGACTGTGAACTATGTGACTGTGAGACAGGGATAGATATACTGTGGGAGGGGGAGGGGGCATGGCTAGCCGGCAACCAGAGCGGTCGCGTCTGCTGTGAGCTCCTGACTTGGACACTTTCATCCGTTTCTTACCGGCGGTGATCTCAGCCATCCATACAGATAACAACCCCGAGGCTCTCCTCCAAGCCTCTGTCTGCTATTTTGGGGTGTTATTTCACACTTTTACAGCGCTCCTGAGGATATAAACTGTTGCGGCCTTCTGTCCCACAGGACCCGGCCGCCATCTTGTTTTTGGACTTACCTGCTGCCGACTTGTTCCAGCTCCCGGCGTAGTCCCTCGCAGCTCTGGACCGCTCATCCGACCCAGGAGAGGACCTCTGGCGCGTTCCAGCCACTTACTGCCTTCATCCAGCTCTCTTACTTTACCGGGCAGCTGATCATAGGAGTCACGACCGCCATTTTGTTTTTTTTGCGGCCTGCCTTCTTCTGGAGTCACCACGGCCTGCGGAGCGCAGGAGACATCTCCCGCGACATCACAGCTGCTTCTGGTTCTGGAGCAGCCTGGAGAGGAGGTATTTCGAGGTACGGAACCTCAGATTCTGGATCTCTTCTCCCAGACCCGGCAGCCATTTTGAGTAGGCCTCACTAGGATCCCTAGCCTAAAGTGTAAGGGCCGGCCCCTGATGTGACTTCTACGCAGAACCCAGATCCGGAAGAAGGGGTGTGACTTGCCGGACAGCTATCCGGCTGTGATTTGCGCCCAGCTCCAGACCTACCCATCTTGGAGCGCAGCCTGCCTCTCTGCATGAAGCAGCAGCTACAGACCAACTACACTGAGACGCCTGCAGCTGCCCTTCAGTTTAACCCACTCGTATCCTGACATGGAGGTGAGCCGAATCTGCATTTCTCCCTTCCCCTGGAGTTGGAAACAGTAGCAGGCCACATTAATCTGCACTTGAGGACCTATGATAAGATAAGATAATCCTTTAATAGTCCTACATTGGGGAAATTCCAGCATGTTACAGCAGCCTAGTAATACAGGATAATACACAGTAATATAATACAGACGCAGACACACATATGCTGAGAAGAGAAGATATACTAGGAGTCCATGGCAGCTAAGGAACGGAAGAGAAAGAAGGAAGACTTCATGGTCATCGTCATAGTCATTTAGTTGTCTGTGCGGAGTGTCTTCGCTTGGTCTGATGTAAATTATACAGCCCGGTCGCGGTTGGAAGGAAGGACCTGCGATAGCTTCTTCTCACACTTGGGGTGAAGCAGACGGTCACTTACAGTGCTGCCAAGTCCCATCAAGGTCCCATACATGGGGTGGGATTTCTTCTCCCGCATGGAGGTCACCACAGACAGTATCCTTCTGTCACCCACCACCTGTACTGGGTCCAGGGGGCTCCCCAGGACAGAGCTGGCCCTCCTGATCAGCCTGTCACGTCTGTTTCTGTCCCTGGTTGATGGACTGCACCCCCAGCAGGCCACACCGAAAAAGATGGCTGAGGCAACCACAGAGTTGAAGAAGGCCCTAAGAAGTGTCCCCTGGACTCCGAAGGCCCTCAGCCACCTGAGCAGGTAGAGTCTGCTGTGGCCCTTTCTGTGCAGCGCCTCCAGGTGATCAGCCCAGTCTAGTTTATTAGTGAGGAGCACGCCCAGGTACTTACAGGTCCTGACTATCTCAATACATATTCCCTGGATCTCCACCGGGGTCGGAGCACCTCTCCGTTTACTAAAGTCCACCACCATCTCCTTGATCTTCCCAGCATTAATACTGAGCTGGTTCCGCTGGCACCATTCAACAAAGTCCAGGTTTAAGTCTCTGTATTCCCTATCGTCGCCATCAGTGATAAGGCCGACTATAGCAGAGTCATCGGAGTACTTCTGTAAGTAACAGCTGGATGAGTTGTGCCTGAAGTCAGCAGTGTACAGTGTGAAGAGAAATGGGGCAAGAACTGGACCTTGTGGTGCCCCCGTACTACAGATCACAGTGTCAGACACACAGTCCCGGGCTCTCACATACTGAGGGCGGGTTGTCAGGTAGTCTAGGGTCCAGTTGGACAGGTGATGGTCCACTCCACCAAGGTTCAGCTTTTCCCTCAGTAGCCCTTGCTGAATGGTGTTGAACGCACTGGAGAAGTCAAAGAACAATATTCTCACAGTGTTCCCGGGTTTCTCTAGGTGAGAGAGAACTCTATGAAGAAGGTGGATGATGGCGTCATCTACCCCAATGCCCGGCCGATAGGCAAACTGGAGGGGGTCCAGAGCGGAGCTCACTAGGGGGTGTAGGTGTGTCAGGACCAGTCTCTCTGGGACCTTCATCAGGTGAGATGTCAGTGCTACGGGTCGGTAGTCATTGTAGCCCACCGGGTTGGGTATCTTTGGGACTGGCACCACACAAGATGTTTTCCACAGTCGAGGTACCACTCCCAGCTTTAGACTCGTATTGTACATGTGTGTAATAATACCACACAGCTGGTCACTGCACATTTTAAGAACTCTTGCGCTTATACCATCAGGTCCTCCGGCCTTGTCTGCTTTAATAAACCCTTCTGCTACCCTCCTCCCCTATATCTCCTCTCCGGAAAGTTTTACATTCATATCCCATAAGTGGTGTCCCTGACCCTCGATATCTACGGTCCTCGGCTAGAGTTATTCTACATTCTTTCCGCACTCCCACACCTGGGCTTTCTTGCCCTCCCCTGCAGCCCCCTGCCGCCTTTCCTAACAGGGTCTCATCCGAACCTCCCCTGTGGATTAGTCGTAGCAGTTAAGATTGGGAAAGGCTGTCTTACCTACAGGAATATCATCCCCACTACTGCACTAAGAGACGTAGAACCCAATTATACCTGATACCTCGCTTGCAGAGGACGACTGTCTGCCTAGACGCTGAGATTGTCAACCTTACCTATTGATATTTGGGGACCTCTCCCCTCCCTGTACCTAAGTGAATCTCCAAGAACACTCTTGTCTATGTTGTCATTTAGACTGATGCTCTCTGTTTGCTAGATGTTATAGTCTTGACCTCGTCCCTCTCCCTCACTTATATTGCATCCATCAAGATGGTTAAACCAAATAAAGACAAAGGCACAGACCTCGCTGGTACTCCCAATCAAACTAAACTCCAAAGTGACTTGCAAAAGTATCTTAGAAAGAAAAATCGACAATCTCCCGCCGGATCGCTGAAAATGGCGCCTGACCACAATAGGGAGCCTGACACAGGTGATGACTCGGATGCTGAGAGTAATATTGACCAGGACCGCCTGGAGGATAGCACCTTCTTAAGAACATTTCTACAACAAGCTCTGTCAGCCGCCCTAGACCCAGTTCTTCAGCAACTTGAGGATATTAGAGCGGAACTTCATCATATAGACAGTCGAGTCTCTACTCTAGAAAGCGCATATCCTTCAATTAAATCTCATAATGACCTCACTACGTCTCAGCTGGCCCTGCACAAAGATTACATCGATTGTTCTCTTACTCTACTTCACCGCCCTCATCTCTTCTCTCTCCAGCAACCCTAAAAGGATTTTTGAAACTTTTCACTCCTTACTCACAGCCAAGGTGCAGACGCCATTCACAGTCCTTAGTGCTGATGACCTGGCCACGTATTTCCATGATAAAATTGATAAGATCCATCAGGAAATAACTGCCAAAGCCCCAGGTGGCATTGATCCCATCACCTACCATAGTACTGATCCCCTCACCAACCGCACTTCAGACTGTCTTTTCTCATCTTTTCAACCTGTTACAGAAGAGGAAGTCTCTCAGCTACTTTCTTCATCTCGCCCTACAACCTGCAGTAGTGACCCCTTCCCCTCGCACCTTCTCCAACCTCTGTCGCCTGCTGTCACAACTTGCCTTACTAAAATATTTAATCTCTCTCTCTCTCTCTCTCTCTCTCTCTCTCTCTCTCTCTCTCTCTCTCTCTCTCTCTCTCTCTCTCTCTCTCTTTCTCTTTCTCTTTCTCTTTCTCTTTCTCTCTCTCTCTCTCCATCCTCCTTCAAGCATGCTGTTATAACTCCGCTATTGGAAAAACCCCACCCTGTGCTGCTAACTATCGACCCATCTCTAACCCGCCCTTCATCTCTAAACTTTTGGAACGCCTGGTCTATTCTCGTTTAAACCGCTATCTCTCTGCTAACTCTCTGCTTGACCCCTTACAATCTCTGCACTCTACTGAAATGGCTCTCGCAAAAGTCTCCAATGATCTCCTAATGGCTAAATCCAATGGTGACTTCTCTCTTCTTATTCTTCTGGACCTCTCTGCAGCTTTTGACACTATTGATCATCATCTTCTCCTCCTCACTATGCTCCGCTCAGTCGGCCTCAACGCCACTGCGCTCTCCTGGTTCCCCTCTTATCTCTCAGACCGCACTTCCAGTGTATCATTTGCGGGCTCTGTTTCTTCCCCTCTTTCCCTTGCTGTTGGGGTTCCTCAGGGCTCGGTCCTAGGCCCCCTGCTCTTTTCTCTCTACACAGCCCCCATTGGACAAACCATCGCCAGATTTGGCTTCAGGTACCATCTTTATGCTGATGACACCCAATTATACACATCTTCCCGTGACATCACCCCTGCACTCATACAGAACACTAGTGACTGTCTTTCTGCTGTCTCTAATATCATGTCCTCGCTCTATCTGAAACTAAATCTCTCTAAGACTGAACTACTACTGTTTCCACCATCTAACAGATCTGTCCCTGATATATCCATTGCAGTGTCAGGCCTTACTATAACTCCTAGGCAGCATGCCTGCTGCCTCGGGGTCATGTTTGACGCAGACCTTTCCTTCACCCCGCATATTGAATCACTCGCACGTTCATGTCACCTCCTCCTCAAAAACATCTCCAGAATACGCCCTTTCCTCACCAGAGAAACACTAAAGACACTTATTGTCTCTCTGATTCATTCTCGCCTTGACTACTGTAACGCCTTACTAATCGGTCTTCCCCTCACTAAACTCTCCCCTCTACAATCTATTCTGAATGCAGCGGCCAGGCTCATCTATCAGGCTAGACACTACAGCGATGCCTCGGGTCTGTGCCAGTTGCTACACTGGCTGCCTATTCATTATAGAATAAAATATAAAGTTATCATCCTCCTCCACAAGGCTCTCCATAATGCCGCACCTCCCTACATTTCCTCCCTCATCTCCGTCTACTGCCCAACCCGTGCTCTCCGTTCACTCAATGTGGCCTAACACTTACATCCCCTATTATCAGAACCTCCCACGCTCGTATACAAGACTTCTCCCGAGCTGCATCACTTCTCTGGAATGCTCTACCCTGGACAATAAGATTAACTCCCAATTTCTACAGTTCCAAATGCAAACTAACGACACATCTTTTCAGACAGGCCTATCACAATTTCTAACGTAAACCCTTCCGTGCTATAATTAGAATCCCCAAAATTTAACCCTCCTCTGTCCCCGCTCCCACATTACCCCACATGATATGATGTCTTTTCCAGATAACTTTATTTGTCCAAGCTCCATCCACATGTTACAGGACACCACTAGTGATGGCTCATAAAGTTTTGTTTGTGTAATGACAGTAACCTCTATTACAAAAGTGTCTGACCCCTGTATAAGCAATGCCGCCCCTCCTACCTCTTGTGTCACCCCCCCTCTACCTCATAGATAGTAAGCTCTTGTGAGCAGGGCCCTCAGTCCCATTGTGTGAAATGACGTTCTTTGTTATGTATCTGTCTGTATTTGAACCCTACAAAATGTACAGTGCTGCGGAATATGTTGGCGATATATAAATAAATTTATTATTATTATTATTATTATTATTATTATTATTATTATTATTATTATTATTGTTGTTGTTGTTGTTGTTGTTGTTGTTGTTGTTGTTGTTGTTGTTGTTGTTGTTGTTGTTGTTGTTGTTGTTGTTGTTGTTGTTGTTGTTATCAAAGAAAACCACAGTTGCTGCAAAACGTAAGACTTAAGTGGCTTTCTGAATCTTGTGCTAATGAGGCTTTGCAGTAAATTGCAATCCGAATGTCTGATCCTCAAGGAGTCTCTGGTGTGCCGGGAAATCAAGAGGATTAAAGCAGACAAGGTAGACTTGTACCGCCCGAGGTGCACCGCCGCAGGCATGACGCCGCCGATCGCCGGAGTGAAATCTGGCCCGCGGAAGTATTTTGAAAGTTGAAATTTTGACAAAGTGTCTACGGAAGTGGAAATTCTCTCAGGGGGAAGCTCCCCTCGGCCCTGCCCAGGAGGGTGAGCCCCAGCCCGGCCTGGCGCTCGCCGCAGGAAGGCCTCCCCGGGGGCTCCGATTTTTTTTCAAAGTGTCTGCGGAAGTGGAAGTTCTCTCAGGGGGAAGCTCCCCTCGGACCCTGCCCAGGAGGGTGAGCCCCGGCCCGACTTGCCTCCCCTAGGCCCGCCCGGTCCGGAACCCGGTTCTCCCTGCAGACCTCGCCTCGGGGCAACCCTCCAACTCCACATCTCCCGGCACTTTCCGCCGGAGTCAAAAACAGCACTACCTCTTCCTTCCGCTGGCCCTCAAGAGTCCTCACCGCTCCCCCAGGCAGGCTTCCACGGGAGGCGGATCGGACCCCACCATTAAGCCCCCTGACAAACAGCCGTCCCTGGAACTCTCTCCGGGCCCGACTATTAAGCCCCACCGCCGACCCTCCGGGGCCGACTATTAAGCCCACTGCCAGAGATAGCACTCATGGTAATCTCTCTGGGCCCGACTATTAAGCCCAACCGTGACTTATGCCGGGAAATGTGACTTATGCCGGGAAATGTGACTTATGCTGGCAAATGTGACTTATGCTGGCAAATGTGACTTATGCTGGCAAATGTGACTTGTCCGCCCAACCGTGACTTATGCTGGCAAATGTGACTTGTCCGCCCAACTGTGACTTATGCCGGCAAATGTGACTTGTCCGCCCAACCGTGACTTATGCCTGGAAATGTGACTTGTCCGCCCTGTGCCTGGGCTTCCATGTATTGGATATCTCTGTCATGGTACGATAACCTTACATACAATTGCTATCTTTTAGAAACCCGAGACGGATGAAGAGGAACTGATTGTGCCGAATCCTGATGACATCACCCTTGCCTAAGGCGACCACTATTCTTCATTTTTCCCCCACATTTAAACAATAATGGGATTTGCCTGCTCCGAGAAACAGTTGATCTGTGGGGTCCTAACAGTCTAAGGGATCAGTAGGGATTAGAGATGAGCCAACAGCGTTCCATCGAATTGGTATTCAGGCTGCTCAAGATATTCCATTCCAATTGAATACCACGCGGCAAACGCACTAAATATTTGTATCCCCTCCCACCTTCCCTGGCGCTTTTTCTTTCTTTCTTTCTTTTTTTTTTTTTTGCACCAATAACTGTGCAGGGGAGGTGGGACAGGAACTACGACAACGGCGGCATCGAAAAAAAAAAAGTCAGAAAAAGTAATTGGCTGGCTGAATCAGGTGACCTCCGCTTCATATGAATGGGGGATTTCAGATTCGGTTCATATGAGACTGTGAACTATGTGACTGTGAGACAGGGATAGATATACTGTGGGAGGGGGAGGGGGCATGGCTAGCCGGCAACCAGAGCGGTCGCGTCTGCTGTGAGCTCCTGACTTGGACACTTTCATCCGTTTCTTACCGGCGGTGATCTCAGCCATCCATACAGATAACAACCCCGAGGCTCTCCTCCAAGCCTCTGTCTGCTATTTTGGGGTGTTATTTCACACTTTTACAGCGCTCCTGAGGATATAAACTGTTGCGGCCTTCTGTCCCACAGGACCCGGCCGCCATCTTGTTTTTGGACTTACCTGCTGCCGACTTGTTCCAGCTCCCGGCGTAGTCCCTCGCAGCTCTGGACCGCTCATCCGACCCAGGAGAGGACCTCTGGCGCGTTCCAGCCACTTACTGCCTTCATCCAGCTCTCTTACTTTACCGGGCAGCTGATCATAGGAGTCACGACCGCCATTTTGTTTTTTTTGCGGCCTGCCTTCTTCTGGAGTCACCACGGCCTGCGGAGCGCAGGAGACATCTCCCGCGACATCACAGCTGCTTCTGGTTCTGGAGCAGCCTGGAGAGGAGGTATTTCGAGGTACGGAACCTCAGATTCTGGATCTCTTCTCCCAGACCCGGCAGCCATTTTGAGTAGGCCTCACTAGGATCCCTAGCCTAAAGTGTAAGGGCCGGCCCCTGATGTGACTTCTACGCAGAACCCAGATCCGGAAGAAGGGGTGTGACTTGCCGGACAGCTATCCGGCTGTGATTTGCGCCCAGCTCCAGACCTACCCATCTTGGAGCGCAGCCTGCCTCTCTGCATGAAGCAGCAGCTACAGACCAACTACACTGAGACGCCTGCAGCTGCCCTTCAGTTTAACCCACTCGTATCCTGACATGGAGGTGAGCCGAATCTGCATTTCTCCCTTCCCCTGGAGTTGGAAACAGTAGCAGGCCACATTAATCTGCACTTGAGGACCTATGATAAGATAAGATAATCCTTTAATAGTCCTACATTGGGGAAATTCCAGCATGTTACAGCAGCCTAGTAATACAGGATAATACACAGTAATATAATACAGACGCAGACACACATATGCTGAGAAGAGAAGATATACTAGGAGTCCATGGCAGCTAAGGAACGGAAGAGAAAGAAGGAAGACTTCATGGTCATCGTCATAGTCATTTAGTTGTCTGTGCGGAGTGTCTTCGCTTGGTCTGATGTAAATTATACAGCCCGGTCGCGGTTGGAAGGAAGGACCTGCGATAGCTTCTTCTCACACTTGGGGTGAAGCAGACGGTCACTTACAGTGCTGCCAAGTCCCATCAAGGTCCCATACATGGGGTGGGATTTCTTCTCCCGCATGGAGGTCACCACAGACAGTATCCTTCTGTCACCCACCACCTGTACTGGGTCCAGGGGGCTCCCCAGGACAGAGCTGGCCCTCCTGATCAGCCTGTCACGTCTGTTTCTGTCCCTGGTTGATGGACTGCACCCCCAGCAGGCCACACCGAAAAAGATGGCTGAGGCAACCACAGAGTTGAAGAAGGCCCTAAGAAGTGTCCCCTGGACTCCGAAGGCCCTCAGCCACCTGAGCAGGTAGAGTCTGCTGTGGCCCTTTCTGTGCAGCGCCTCCAGGTGATCAGCCCAGTCTAGTTTATTAGTGAGGAGCACGCCCAGGTACTTACAGGTCCTGACTATCTCAATACATATTCCCTGGATCTCCACCGGGGTCGGAGCACCTCTCCGTTTACTAAAGTCCACCACCATCTCCTTGGTCTTCCCAGCATTAATACTGAGCTGGTTCCGCTGGCACCATTCAACAAAGTCCAGGTTTAAGTCTCTGTATTCCCTATCGTCGCCATCAGTGATAAGGCCGACTATAGCAGAGTCATCGGAGTACTTCTGTAAGTAACAGCTGGATGAGTTGTGCCTGAAGTCAGCAGTGTACAGTGTGAAGAGAAATGGGGCAAGAACTGGACCTTGTGGTGCCCCCGTACTACAGATCACAGTGTCAGACACACAGTCCCGGGCTCTCACATACTGAGGG
>NC_134274.1:84747115-84822032 GCF_031893055.1 Leptodactylus fuscus | reverse complement strand
CAAGAAGGGCTCCAAGAAAGCCGTGACCAAGGCCCAGAAGAAGGACGGCAAGAAGCGTAAGAGGGCCAGGAGGGAGAGCTATGCCATCTACGTGTACAAGGTGCTGAAGCAGGTCCACCCCGACACCGGCATTTCTTCCAAGGCCATGAGCATCATGAATTCCTTCGTCAACGACGTCTTTGAGCGCATCGCAGGAGAAGCCTCCCGCCTGGCTCACTATAACAAGCGCTCCACCATCACCTCCCGGGAGATCCAGACCTCCGTGCGCCTGCTGCTGCCCGGAGAGTTGGCCAAGCACGCCGTGTCCGAGGGCACCAAGGCCGTCACCAAGTACACCAGCGCCAAGTAATCGGCTCCATCACCTGCTCTGTACTATCACCCCAAAGGCTCTTCTAAGAGCCCCCCCACCCCTTCCACACTAGAGCTGCTGAGCCCTTCATTTCTGGTGTTTATTCCCCGGACCAGAGGCTTTATTTATCCCGATCCGTTTTGTCATTGTATTTATGGACGTTACACCGCACTGTTTGTATTATCCTCAAGGCGAAGGAACTTATCCGCCTGATAACCTCGTATCTATCGCGTGTATCTACATCTGCGCACACTGGCAAAGTAAAGGAGAAACTTTAGGCAGTGCACACTGTACAGCGACAGGAACGCTCTTAAGATTTATGCATTTGTTCACACGTTCCCTGAAGCTTAAGAGCGTTTATCTCCACGCTCTCCGGTATTCCTACAGTAGCCGCAGCGACAGCTCCAGCCCTAGAGGGCAGAGGAGAGGTGGGTGGCGGGGACAGCTCTGTTCTCAGGAGGATGTGGCGGCTCTGAGAAGAGCCTTTGGGTTATGTAGAAGAGAGTCGGGGAGCGGCGGAATTAACCTCCGAAGCCGTAGAGAGTGCGGCCCTGGCGCTTGAGCGCGTACACCACGTCCATGGCGGTGACGGTCTTCCTCTTGGCGTGCTCGGTGTAGGTGACGGCGTCACGGATGACGTTCTCCAGGAAGACTTTCAGGACACCGCGAGTCTCCTCATAGATGAGACCGGAGATGCGCTTGACGCCTCCTCTGCGAGCTAGACGGCGGATGGCAGGCTTGGTGATGCCCTGGATGTTATCCCGGAGCACCTTCCTGTGCCGCTTGGCACCGCCCTTGCCGAGACCTTTCCCTCCTTTACCGCGACCGGACATCTTCTGTGCTGCTGCTGACAGACTAGAATAAGCGTCCCTCCGCACAGCCGCCTTTTTATATAGAGAGTGGTCGGACCAGAAGGAGAACCCTGCTATGATGACGCAATTATGGGGCGTGTCCTGACGCCACTCCCCCCCTCCCCTGCTTTCCTCCTCTGATTGGCAGAACTTTCACCCGTTAGTGATTCGGAGCTTTCCCGCTCATATCCTACAGTTCTCGCCGCCTCTCCCTGTCCCTGCTGCCGCTCTCAGCTCGGCCCCGGAGACAATGGACGTCTGCCGGCTTTCTCCACCCGCCCCAGTGTCATCACAAACCTACTGCTGGGAGCCGGAGCTCCCCCAGACAAGTCATTCAGCTGCAGCACAGACAGTGCGTTATAAATACAAGAGAACACGCTGAACAGGAGGCAGCAAAGATCCGAGTTTCTGGGTCCAGAAGTGACCCCGAAATAACGGTGTGCGCTCTCAGGGGAGAACGAGCCTGGACGCCGGGAGGTTGTACTGGGGGAGAAGGGGATGAGGCTGGGTGACAAGAGCTCTCAGGGGAGCCCCCTCCTCAGCCTGTGTAGGAACGAGTAGTGTCAGGCGGGGGCTCCCCTGAGAGCGCTTGTCACCCAGCCTCATCCCCCTTCTCCCCCAGTACAACCTCCCGGGCGTCCAGGCTCGTTCCCCGCTGATCTGATACAGACCTGGGAGTATGTATCGTTTGTCCCCCTACCACAAGCACGCACACAGCCGCCCGCCGTACACCGCAGCGACCCCCGGCATCAGGCTGCATTCGGGACTGCAGGGATTGTGTAGCTCAGACATACTGACAATTCCTCCTCCTCCTCCTCCTCCCCCTTTATCCAGACAGAGGCCCCCGCCAGTAACGAGGAGGATGCGCGGCCAATCTACTGGATTACTGCCCCTATAAACCCTCAGCGGCCTCAGCTTTTAGTCCTCATTACTACCCCGCTGGACCGGTCACCTGGAGAAACCTGCGGGGATGTTACCCTGTAGTGACCGCTCATGTGTCGGTGCGGATACGGGAATGGAGCCCTGGTCATAGGATTGCCGTTAATATGACGCCCCCGCCCCCCCGCTGGCTGGGGAGATAGCGATCATACAGCTCTGCCGGGACAAGGTGGTGGCTCTGAGAAGAGCCTTTGTGGGACAAGTACAGGGCGGCTCGGGCTTATTTCTTAGCCGCGGGCTTCTTGGCTTTAGCAGCCTTCTTAGCCGGACTCTTGGCAGCTTTGGGCTTGGCCGCCTTCTTAGCTGGGCTCTTGGCAGCTTTGGGCTTAGCCGCCTTCTTAGCCGGGCTCTTCGTCACCTTCTTGGCTTTAGGAGCCGCCTTCGGCTTCTTGGGGCTCTTGGCCGCCTTCTTGGCGGCCGCGGCAGGCTTCTTGGCTTTCTTCGGGCTCTTGGCCGCGGTCGGCGCCTTCTTAGGAGACTTAGCCGCGGGCTTCTTGGCGGCAGCTTTCTTGGGCTTGGCCGCTGCAGGCTTCTTCTTGGCCGCCTTGTCCTTACTCTCCGCCTGCTTCTTGTTCAGCTTGAAGGAGCCGGAGGCGCCGCTGCCTTTCACCTGGATCAGGGTTCCCTTGGTCACCAGAGCCTTAAGGCCCAGCTTGACACGGCTGCGGTTCTTGTCTGTATCGTAGCCGCCAGCAGCCAGCACCTTCTTCAGGGCGGCCACAGACACCCCACTGCGCTCCTTGGAGGCGGACACGGCTTTGACGATCAGCTCGGACACGGTGGGACCGGAGGATTTCTTGCTCTTCTTGGCGCCCCCTGCGGCTGCTTTCTTCGGCTGCTTCTTGGATTTGGCGGCCGGTTCGGCGGGAGGGGGAGCAGCGGCAGCGGCGGGCGCGGTTTCTGCCATGATACGAATCGAGCTCTAATTCCTTTCCTAGACGGGAAAACACTGGGGCCGAAGCAGCCGCCGCCTCTTATATGCACAGCGGTGCGCACTGATTGGCTGCTGAGCGGCCTCGGCCTCACCTCCTATTGGCTGTCACTCAGCACAGGGCCAGAGTCAAGCTCCGCTCTCCCCGTGTGCTTCCCTGCCCGGGATCAGAGCCCATTACCGGCTAGAACCGGACAGGAGAGCTTCCATTCTTCGTGTCTCCCCACTCCCCGACATCCTCCCTAACAGTCCCTGGCCGTCACTGGCGGAGGTGCGGGGGTGGTGCGGAGAGGAGGCCCCGGGATTTCCGCCATAGCACCCCCACATCTGTCCATCACTATCTATGCAGGAAGATGAAACCGCTGCGGGAGCTGCCCCCTTCTATTCCCGGCGCTTGTCACCATCCCCGGGATCTTTACCACAAGCTCTATGCTACAGGAAGCTGATTGTACGATGCGGGGACAAGCTGGAGCTGCTGAGAGCCGGGGAGGGTAACACAGGCGGCGGCTCCGCTCACTGCCGGCTCCCTGTCCTCACATCAGATAGATACATATATATATATATATGTATATATACTGCAGACAGGGGGGCCGCTTCTCATGGGGCTCTGCCCTGCAGCAATGTCTATACACCGGGCAGAATAGAAAAGCGGGGACATTGTGTATATACAGCTGTCTGCACAGAGGCGTGTAGGATGGGATGATGGCTGGAGGTGATTTCAGTCTCCTGCAGTTACACGTATTATATAGGATGGGATGCATACAAGGTGATAGTGATCCAAACCTGACAATCACTACCATCATGAACTATTGAAAAGTTTGTCTTTGCTTCAATGTGTCAGTTTAGACCCTGTGCGATCTGTATGGCAATTACAATCCACAACCAACAGCACAGTAAGACACATTACAGATAGACACACGGCCATACAGCAAGTCGTTGTGTGGGGATTGCAGTCAGAAGTAGCAGCTCCAGGTGTCAGTGTGAAAGCGTGACTGCCCAAAAACTGGAAATAAAATATGATGACATCAATGACATTTCCGCCATATTTATGTTTTTATGACCATCCAGACGCCAGCAGATGATCCAGAAACCCTAACTATGTAGGAACCCTAAAATATGCTGGATATTGGCCAAGTGTCCCCAAGGGTTGCATCTGGGAATGGAGTATCATTGAAGCTGCAGGTCTGGCGTACCCCGACTTCTCAAAGCATTTGGGATCTCTTGTTAGGCACATTACACCGATATGTTTTATTCCCGGGAGTTATGGCGTATTCACAAAAGATGTATGATCAGATGGATCGGAGGGGCGGCTTATTAGCCTGTAGATCGATAGAACTACATCCTGCTGACAACCTCTGCCAGGCTAGAAAAAGGTCTGATTGATTTTATTTCCATATTCAGACAGATATGATCTTTGCTCCTGTCTATCTTATTGTGCCACATGTGGTCACAGCTCCCACCACTGCCCCTACTCAGCCAGACATGCCCTGAAACTAGTGGACATAAAACAGTGACAGCAGGTCCGCCAATAGGCCAGTACTACTGCTACTGGTGTCAGGGGCCCGGCCAGAGGACGCAGATCTGAGTTGAGCACATACGCGGCTGAAGCGAGGAGCTGACACAGGTCAGCTCCTCGCTTCGCCGCTGCCGCCTGTCTCGCTGACACATATGCGGCTGAAGAGAGGAGCTGACCTGTGTCAGCTCCTGACTTCGCCGCTGCCGCCTCTCTCGCTGACACATATGCGGCTGAGCCGGTGTCAGCTCCTCACTTCGCCGCTGCCGCCTCTCTCGGTGACACATATGCGGCTGAGCCGGAACCCGGCTCAGCCGCATATGTGTCAGCGAGAGAGACACCCAGCGGCGAAGCGTGGAGCTGACCCGTGTCAGCTCCTTCCTTCAGCCGCATGTGTCAACGAGAGAGACGCGCAGAGAGCGGCGAGGGAGCGGAGGAGAAGGTAAGTTTAATGTGGAGGTGGAACGTGAATCTGGGGGCAGATGAAGAAGAGGACGGCATGACACTGTGGGGACATGAATCTGGGGACAGATGAAAGAGAGGACGGAATGACACTGGGGCAGATGAAGGAGGGGACGGCATGACACTGTGGGGACATGAATCTGGGGGCAGAGATGGGGACATGAATCTGGGGGCAGAGATGGAGAGGGGACATGAATCTGGGGGGACATGAATCTGGGGGCAGAGATGGAGGGGACATGAAACTGGGGGCAGAGATGTGGGGACATGAATCCCTGGGCAGAGATGGAAGGGGGACATGAAACTGGGGGCAGATGAAGGGTGTATATGAAACTGGGGGAGAGATAGAGGGGGGACATATAATTTACGGGTGACTGTAGGAGGATTATACTGTGTGTGGGCACATGAAAAATTAATGAGTGGGCGGAGTCAACACAAAAGTGGGTGGGGCTAAATTTGTTGCGGCGCGCTAAGCGCGCCACACATTTTGTCCCTCTTTTAGCTCTTCAAAAGTTGGGAGGTATGGAGATGGGGGGACATGAATCTGGGGGCAGAGATGGAGGGACATGAATCTGTGGGCAGAAATGTGGGGACATGAATCGGGGGGCAGAGATGGAGGGGACATGAATCTGGGGGCAGAGATGGAGGGGACATGAATCTGAGGGCAGATGAAGGGTGTATATGAAGCTAGGGGAGAGACGGAGGGGGACATATAATTTACGGGTGACTGTAGGAGGATTATACAGTGTGCGGGCAAATGGGAAATTAATGAGTAGGCGGAGTCAACATAACAGTGGGTGGGGCTAAATTTCTCGCGGCGCGCAAAGCAAAAATGGCAGGGGGGGGGGGCAGACACTTAGGCTTTATGGGGCCCCAAAATTCCTGATGGCGGCCCTGAGTGACAGGATGTATCATTCGCAGTGGCAGGGCTGTTGGGTACCATCACATGGTGCAGGAGGATTCAATGGTATGGGCTGTATTCTGTGATACTCCTTAGGATATGTGATATTCTCTACATAGTTCATACCATCACCAATAGACAGATAAGCCAATGTGGACAGCAAGAGCCCCGGGGCCAGGCACCAATTCCAACATGGCAGCAGACTAGTGGTTATAAGCCAAGTTGCTCATCTGAAGAGTCTGACTTTCCCTATGCCTATCCCGAAACACGCCATCAGGTATATTCTGTTACCCTAGACCATCCAGACTTCAGGGCTACTGGGTGTCAGATTAGCAGAACGCACTGTACTGTCATTTATGTGAGGCTTGTACTAGAACTAGAACAGTCATAGCGACTAGAGATGAGCGAACAGTGTTCTATCGAACACATGTTCGATCGGATATCAGGCTGTTCGATGTGTTCGATTCGAATCGAACATCACGTGGCAAACTCCAAAAAAAATTGATTCCCCTCCCACCTTCCCTGGCGCATTTTTTTGCACCAATAACAGCGCAGGGGAGGTGGGACAGGAACTACGACAACGGGGGCATTGAAAAAAATCGGAAAAAGTCATTGGCTGCCGAAATCAGGTGACCTCCATTTTAGACGAATAGTGGATTTCAAATCCGGGTCATATGAGAATGTGAACTGTGTGAGTAAGAGACAGGGATAGCTGTACAGGCAGGGATAGCTAGGGATAACCTTTATTTAGGTAGGAATGTTATTAAAAATAACTTTTTGGGGCTCTATCGGGTGTGTAATTGTGATTTTTGTGAGATAAACCTTTTCCCATAGGAATGCATTGGACAGCGCTGATTGGCCAGAGTACGGAATTTGACCAATCAGCGCTGGCTCTGCTGGAGGAGGAGGAGTCTAAGATCACTCCACACCAGTCTCCATTCTGGTCCGACCTTAGACTCCGCCTCCTCCAGCAGAGCCAGCGCTGATTGGTCGAATTCCGTACTCTGGCCAATCTGCGCTGGCCAATGCATTCTATTAGCCTGATGAAGTAGAGCTGAATGTGTGTGCTTAGCTCAACTACGCTGGTGGAGTAGTTGAGCTAAGCACACACATTCAGCTCTGCTTCATCAGGCTTATAGAATGCATTGGCCAATCAGCGCTGGCCAATGCATTCTATTAGCGTGAGCTGAGTGTGCACAAGGGTTCTAGTGCACCCTCGGCTCTGTTACATCTGATGGGCTGACCAGCACACGGTGTAGTTGAGCAGAACTGGCTCAACACAGCTGAGTCTCTGCATACCCATAGGAATGCATTGGCCAGCCTTCGGCCAATCAGTGCTGGCTCTGCCGAAGGAGGCGGAGTCTAAGGTCGGACCTGAATGGAATACGGAATTCGACCAATCAGCGCTGTCCAATGCATTCCTATGGGAAAAAGTTAGCTTGCGAAAACCGCAAGCTGACAGGGATTTCCATGAAATAAAGTGACTTTTATGCCCCTAGACATGCTGTCCCAGTGTCATTTCAAGGTGTTGGTATCATTTCCTGGGGTGTCATAGTGGACTTGGTGACCCTCCAGACACGGATTTGGGTTTCCCCCTTAACGAGTATATGTTCCCCATAGCCTATAATGGGGTTTGAAACCCGTTCGAACACTCGAACAGTGAGCGGCTGTTCGAATCGGATTTCGAACCTCGAACATTTTAGTGTTCGCTCATCTCTAATAGCGACCCCTCGCTCCACCTTACTTAAGTCTATGTAAAGGAAACGGATACCTCCTGGGAGCTAAAGAGGAAATGAAGGTGGAGAAGTCAGGACTGCAAAAGTGTTATAACCTGAGCTGTGCCTACCAGGCAATAAGGCAATCTTTAGAAATCATGACAGATAAAGATTTATGACCGGAGCAGCCATTGACACAGGCAAGCCAAATACATAGTCCTCTCTCCTCGTAGGATTTTATAACTAGCCCACGAAAAATGAAGAATAGTGGTCGCCTTAGGCAAGGGTGATGTCATCAGGATTCGGCGCAATCAGTTCTTCTTCATCCGTCTCGGGTTTCTAAAAGATAGCAATTGTATGTAAGGTTATCGTACCATGACAGAGATATCCAATACATGGAAGCCCAGGCACAGGGCGGACAAGTCACATTTCCAGGCATAAGTCACGGTTGGGCGGACAAGTCACATTTCCAGGCATAAGTCACGGTTGGGCGGACAAGTCACATTTGCCGGCATAAGTCACAGTTGGGCGGACAAGTCACATTTGCCAGCATAAGTCACGGTTGGGCGGACAAGTCACATTTGCCAGCATAAGTCACGGTTGGGCGGACAAGTCACATTTGCCAGCATAAGTCACATTTGCCAGCATAAGTCACATTTGCCAGCATAAGTCACATTTGCCAGCATAAGTCACATTTGCCAGCATAAGTCACATTTGCCAGCATAAGTCACATTTGCCAGCATAAGTCACATTTGCCGGCATAAGTCACATTTCCCGGCATAAGTCACATTTCCCGGCATAAGTCACGGTTGGGCTTAATAGTCGGGCCCAGAGAGATTACCATGAGTGCTATCTCTGGCAGTGGGCTTAATAGTCGGCCCCGGAGGGTCGGCGGTGGGGCTTAATAGTCGGGCCCGGAGAGAGTTCCAGGGATGGCTGTTTGTCAGGGGGCTTAATGGTGGGGTCCGATCCGCCTCCCGTGGAAGCCTGCCTGGGGGAGCGGTGAGGACTCTCGAGGGCCAGCGGAAGGAAGAGGTAGTGCTGTTTTTGACTCCGGCGGAAAGTGCCGGGAGATGTGGAGTTGGAGGGTTGCCCCGAGGCGAGGTCTGCAGGGAGAACCGGGTTCCGGACCGGGCGGGCCTAGGGGAGGCAAGTCGGGCCGGGGCTCACCCTCCTGGGCAGGGTCCGAGGGGAGCTTCCCCCTGAGAGAACTTCCACTTCCGCAGACACTTTGAAAAAAAATCGGAGCCCCCGAGGAGGCCTTCCTGCAGCGAGCGCCAGACCGGGATGGGGCTCACCCTCCTGGGCAGGGCCGAGGGGAGCTTCCCCCTGAGAGAATTTCCACTTCCGTAGACACTTTGTCAAAATTTCAACTTTCAAAATACTTCCGCGGGCCAGATTTCACTCCGGCGATCGGCGGCGTCATGCCTGCGGCGGTGCACCTCGGGCGGTACAAGTCTACCTTGTCTGCTTTAATCCTCTTGATTTCCCGGCACACCAGAGACTCCTTGAGGATCAGACATTCGGATTGCAATTTACTGCAAAGCCTCATTAGCACAAGATTCAGAAAGCCACTTAAGTCTTACGTTTTGCAGCAACTGTGGTTTTCTTTGATAATAATAATAACAACAACAACAACAACAACAACAACAACAACAACAACAACAACAACAACAACAACAACAACAACAATAATAATAATAATAATAATAATAATAATAATAATAATAATAATAAATTTATTTATATATCGCCAACATATTCCGCAGCACTGTACATTTTGTAGGGTTCAAATACAGACAGATACATAACAAAGAACGTCATTTCACACAATGGGACTGAGGGCCCTGCTCACAAGAGCTTACTATCTATGAGGTAGAGGGGGGGTGACACAAGAGGTAGGAGGGGCGGCATTGCTTATACAGGGGTCAGACACTTTTGTAATAGAGGTTACTGTCATTACACAAACAAAACTTTATGAGCCATCACTAGTGGTGTCCTGTAACATGTGGATGGAGCTTGGACAAATAAAGTTATCTGGAAAAGACATCATATCATGTGGGGTAATGTG
This sequence comes from Leptodactylus fuscus, assembly GCF_031893055.1. NCBI lineage: Eukaryota > Metazoa > Chordata > Amphibia > Anura > Leptodactylidae > Leptodactylus > Leptodactylus fuscus. The sequence goes on along the minus strand of NC_134274.1, from coordinate 84,812,303 downwards.
GGAGCGGGGACAGAGGAGGGTTAAATTTTGGGGATTCTAATTATAGCATGGAAGGGTTTACGTTAGAAATTGTGATAGGCCTGTCTGAAAAGATGTGTCGTTAGTTTGCATTTGGAACTGTAGAAATTGGGAGTTAATCTTATTGTCCAGGGTAGAGCATTCCAGAGAAGTGATGCAGCTCGGGAGAAGTCTTGTATACGAGCGTGGGAGGTTCTGATAATAGGGGATGTAAGTGTTAGGCCATTGAGTGAACGGAGAGCACGGGTTGGGCAGTAGACGGAGATGAGGGAGGAAATGTAGGGAGGTGCGGCATTATGGAGAGCCTTGTGGAGGAGGATGATAACTTTATATTTTATTCTATAATGAATAGGCAGCCAGTGTAGCAACTGGCACAGACCCGAGGCATCGCTGTAGTGTCTAGCCTGATAGATGAGCCTGGCCGCTGCATTCAGAATAGATTGTAGAGGGGAGAGTTTAGTGAGGGGAAGACCGATTAGTAAGGCGTTACAGTAGTCAAGGCGAGAATGAATCAGAGAGACAATAAGTGTCTTTAGTGTTTCTCTGGTGAGGAAAGGGCGTATTCTGGAGATGTTTTTGAGGAGGAGGTGACATGAACGTGCGAGTGATTCAATATGCGGGGTGAAGGAAAGGTCTGCGTCAAACATGACCCCGAGGCAGCAGGCATGCTGCCTAGGAGTTATAGTAAGGCCTGACACTGCAATGGATATATCAGGGACAGATCTGTTAGATGGTGGAAACAGTAGTAGTTCAGTCTTAGAGAGATTTAGTTTCAGATAGAGCGAGGACATGATATTAGAGACAGCAGAAAGACAGTCACTAGTGTTCTGTATGAGTGCAGGGGTGATGTCAGAGATAAGAGGGGAACCAGGAGAGCGCAGTGGCGTTGAGGCCGACTGAGCGGAGCATAGTGAGGAGGAGAAGATGATGATCAATAGTGTCAAAAGCTGCAGAGAGGTCCAGAAGAATAAGAAGAGAGAAGTCACCATTGGATTTAGCCATTAGGAGATCATTGGAGACTTTTGCGAGAGCCATTTCAGTAGAGTGCAGAGATTGTAAGGGGTCAAGCAGAGAGTTAGCAGAGAGATAGCGGTTTAAACGAGAATAGACCAGGCGTTCCAAAAGTTTAGAGATGAAGGGCGGGTTAGAGATGGGTCGATAGTTAGCAGCACAGGGTGGGGTTTTTCCAATAGCGGAGTTATAACAGCATGCTTGAAGGAGGATGGAGAGAGAGAGAGAGAGAAAGAGAAAGAGAAAGAGAAGAGAGAGAGAGAGAGAGAGAGAGAGAGAGAGAGAGAGAGAGAGAGAGAGAGAGAGAGAGAGAGAGAGAGAGAGAGAGAGAGAGAGAGAGAGAGAGAGAGAGAGAGAGAGAGAGAGAGAGAGAGAGATTAAATATTTTAGTAAGGCAAGTCGTGACAGCAGGCGACAGAGGTTGGAGAAGGTGCGAGGGGAAGGGGTCACTACTGCAGGTTGTAGGGCGAGATGAAGAAAGTAGCTGAGAGACTTCCTCTTCTGTAACAGGTTGAAAAGATGAGAAAAGACAGTCTGAAGTGCGGTTGGTGAGGGGATCAGGGCGGTGAAGTAGAGTAAGAGAACAATCGATGTAATCTTTGTGCAGGGCCAGCTGAGACGTAGTGAGGTCATTATGAGATTTAATTGAAGGATATGCGCTTTCTAGAGTAGAGACTCGACTGTCTATATGATGAAGTTCCGCTCTAATATCCTCAAGTTGCTGAAGAACTGGGTCTAGGGCGGCTGACAGAGCTTGTTGTAGAAATGTTCTTAAGAAGGTGCTATCCTCCAGGCGGTCCTGGTCAATATTACTCTCAGCATCCGAGTCATCACCTGTGTCAGGCTCCCTATTGTGGTCAGGCGCCATTTTCAGCGATCCGGCGGGAGATTGTCGATTTTTCTTTCTAAGATACTTTTGCAAGTCACTTTGGAGTTTAGTTTGATTGGGAGTACCAGCGAGGTCTGTGCCTTTGTCTTTATTTGGTTTAACCATCTTGATGGATGCAATATAAGTGAGGGAGAGGGACGAGGTCAAGACTATAACATCTAGCAAACAGAGAGCATCAGTCTAAATGACAACATAGACAAGAGTGTTCTTGGAGATTCACTTAGGTACAGGGAGGGGAGAGGTCCCCAAATATCAATAGGTAAGGTTGACAATCTCAGCGTCTAGGCAGACAGTCGTCCTCTGCAAGCGAGGTATCAGGTATAATTGGGTTCTACGTCTCTTAGTGCAGTAGTGGGGATGATATTCCTGTAGGTAAGACAGCCTTTCCCAATCTTAACTGCTACGACTAATCCACAGGGGAGGTTCGGATGAGACCCTGTTAGAGAAGGCGGCAGGGGGCTGCAGGGGAGGGCAAGAAAGCCCAGGTGTGGGAGTGCGGAAAGAATGTAGAATAACTCTAGCCGAGGACCGTAGATATCGAGGGTCAGGGACACCACTTATGGGATATGAATGTAAAACTTTCCGGAGAGGAGATATAGGGGAGGAGGGTAGCAGAAGGGTTTATTAAAGCAGACAAGGCCGGAGGACCTGATGGTATAAGCGCAAGAGTTCTTAAAATGTGCAGTGACCAGCTGTGTGGTATTATTACACACATGTACAATACGAGTCTAAAGCTGGGAGTGGTACCTCGACTGTGGAAAACATCTTGTGTGGTGCCAGTCCCAAAGATACCCAACCCGGTGGGCTACAATGACTACCGACCCGTAGCACTGACATCTCACCTGATGAAGGTCCCAGAGAGACTGGTCCTGACACACCTACACCCCCTAGTGAGCTCCGCTCTGGACCCCCTCCAGTTTGCCTATCGGCCGGGCATTGGGGTAGATGACGCCATCATCCACCTTCTTCATAGAGTTCTCTCTCACCTAGAGAAACCCGGGAACACTGTGAGAATATTGTTCTTTGACTTCTCCAGTGCGTTCAACACCATTCAGCAAGGGCTACTGAGGGAAAAGCTGAACCTTGGTGGAGTGGACCATCACCTGTCCAACTGGACCCTAGACTACCTGACAACCCGCCCTCAGTATGTGAGAGCCCGGGACTGTGTGTCTGACACTGTGATCTGTAGTACGGGGGCACCACAAGGTCCAGTTCTTGCCCCATTTCTCTTCACACTGTACACTGCTGACTTCAGGCACAACTCATCCAGCTGTTACTTACAGAAGTCCTCCGATGACTCTGCTATAGTCGGCCTTATCACTGATGGCGACGATAGGGAATACAGAGACTTAAACCTGGACTTTGTTGAATGGTGCCAGCGGAACCAGCTCAGTATTAATGCTGGGAAGACCAAGGAGATGGTGGTGGACTTTAGTAAACGGAGAGGTGCTCCGACCCCGGTGGAGATCCAGGGAATATGTATTGAGATAGTCAGGACCTGTAAGTACCTGGGCGTGCTCCTCACTAATAAACTAGACTGGGCTGATCACCTGGAGGCGCTGCACAGAAAGGGCCACAGCAGACTCTACCTGCTCAGGTGGCTGAGGGCCTTCGGAGTCCAGGGGACACTTCTTAGGGCCTTCTTCAACTCTGTGGTTGCCTCAGCCATCTTTTTCGGTGTGGCCTGCTGGGGGTGCAGTCCATCAACCAGGGACAGAAACAGACGTGACAGGCTGATCAGGAGGGCCAGCTCTGTCCTGGGGAGCCCCCTGGACCCAGTACAGGTGGTGGGTGACAGAAGGATACTGTCTGTGGTGACCTCCATGCGGGAGAACAAATCCCACCCCATGTATGGGACCTTGATGGGACTTGGCAGCACTGTAAGTGACCGTCTGCTTCACCCCAAGTGTGAGAAGAAGCTATCGCAGGTCCTTCCTTCCAACCGCGACCGGGCTGTATAATTTACATCAGACCAAGCGAAGACACTCCGCACAGACAACTAAATGACTATGACGATGACCATGAAGTCTTCCTTCTTTCTCTTCCGTTCCTTAGCTGCCATGGACTCCTAGTATATCTTCTCTTCTCAGCATATGTGTGTCTGCGTCTGTATTATATTACTGTGTATTATCCTGTATTACTAGGCTGCTGTAACATGCTGGAATTTCCCCAATGTAGGACTATTAAAGGATTATCTTATCTTATCATAGGTCCTCAAGTGCAGATTAATGTGGCCTGCTACTGTTTCCAACTCCAGGGGAAGGGAGAAATGCAGATTCGGCTCACCTCCATGTCAGGATACGAGTGGGTTAAACTGAAGGGCAGCTGCAGGCGTCTCAGTGTAGTTGGTCTGTAGCTGCTGCTTCATGCAGAGAGGCAGGCTGCGCTCCAAGATGGGTAGGTCTGGAGCTGGGCGCAAATCACAGCCGGATAGCTGTCCGGCAAGTCACACCCCTTCTTCCGGATCTGGGTTCTGCGTAGAAGTCACATCAGGGGCCGGCCCTTACACTTTAGGCTAGGGATCCTAGTGAGGCCTACTCAAAATGGCTGCCGGGTCTGGGAGAAGAGATCCAGAATCTGAGGTTCCGTACCTCGAAATACCTCCTCTCCAGGCTGCTCCAGAACCAGAAGCAGCTGTGATGTCGCGGGAGATGTCTCCTGCGCTCCGCAGGCCGTGGTGACTCCAGAAGAAGGCAGGCCGCAAAAAAAACAAAATGGCGGTCGTGACTCCTATGATCAGCTGCCCGGTAAAGTAAGAGAGCTGGATGAAGGCAGTAAGTGTCTGGAACGCGCCAGAGGTCCTCTCCTGGGTCGGATGAGCGGTCCAGAGCTGCGAGGGACTACGCCGGGAGCTGGAACAAGTCGGCAGCAGGTAAGTCCAAAAACAAGATGGCGGCCGGGTCCTGTGGGACAGAAGGCCGCAACAGTTTATATCCTCAGGAGCGCTGTAAAAGTGTGAAATAACACCCCAAAATAGCAGACAGAGGCTTGGAGGAGAGCCTCGGGGTTGTTATCTGTATGGATGGCTGAGATCACCGCCGGTAAGAAACGGATGAAAGTGTCCAAGTCAGGAGCTCACAGCAGACGCGACCGCTCTGGTTGCCGGCTAGCCATGCCCCCTCCCCCTCCCACAGTATATCTATCCCTGTCTCACAGTCACATAGTTCACAGTCTCATATGAACCGAATCTGAAATCCCCCATTCATATGAAGCGGAGGTCACCTGATTCAGCCAGCCAATTACTTTTTCTGACTTTTTTTTTTTTTTTTTTCGATGCCGCGGTTGTCGTAGTTCCTGTCCCACCTCCCCTGCACAGTTATTGGTGCAAAAAAAAAAAAAAAGAAAGAAAAAGCGCCAGGGAAGGTGGGAGGGGATACAAATTTTTAGTGCGTTTGCCGCGTGGTATTCAATTGGAATGGAATATCTTGAGCAGCCTGAATACCAATTCGATGGAACGCTGTTGGCTCATCTCTAATCCCTACTGATCCCTTAGACTGTTAGGACCCCACAGATCAACTGTTTCTCGGAGCAGGCAAATCCCATTATTGTTTAAATGTGGGGCGCTGCTTATTCGCTGTGTTCTTACAACCGCAGTTGTGGGTACTGTAGTTGTACCCTGTTCAAGTGTATGAGATGCCGCTGCAGCACCCATAACCATTTCAAACAAGAATATGTTGTAGGGAGGGGCCCCAGTCAGTAGAACATCCCGTCAGAGGGCCCCCGCATAATATAGTGCCATTCTTAAGTGATATGCAGGTTATTTGGGAGCCACCGCCAAAGGACTGCGAGACAGCACCTGGAATTTGGGACTGTTCTGCTGTATTCAGGAGGGCCGAGAGGGCTCCCTCGCTGCCATAGGGTACAGTTCGGGTTCACTAGTTGTCCTATATTTAAAGTAGTTCTGTGCACAATCCTTTTGGGTGATGTTATTCAGCTCCTGCATATGATGTACAGCATTACCTAGAATCGAACAGGAGGGCTGGTGGAGGATGGAGCAATTGGGGAATATATCATTGCCTGTCAGCCATTGCCTGTTGGAATAATCCAATCGGTATTGGCCTAATGGTCATCAGTCTTTGGGGACGGCATTATGTGGTGCGGAACAGGTCTGTGTAAAATGTAGAGGGGTGCAGCATAAGGCGCGGGGCGCCGTACCAGGCGAGACGACGTAGCAGCATACTGCACTATTTTGCCTTTTCTTTTTTTTTTTTTTTTTTTCTCCCCTTATTCTGCAGATGACACCTTCTGTACGTAAACCTGAGCTGTAAAGCCGGAGGAGATATAGGCAGTGACGGTGACGGCTCCTACAGGTTTATGTTTGTGTAAAGACAGTCACCACTATTACAATATTGTCTGACCCCTGTATAAGCAATGCCGCCCCTGCTACCTCTTGTGCCACCCCCTTTACCTCACAGATTGTAAGCTCTTGCGAGCAGGGCCCTCAGTCCCATTGTGTGACGTGACTATTTCTTTGTAATGCATTTTTCTCTCTGTATTTGAACCCTACAAGTTGTACAGCGCTGCAGAATACGTTGGCACTATAAAAATAAAATGTATTATTCTATTATTATTCATCATCTGTTTTCCCTTAGTCCTAACAACAGCACAAGCTCCTTTTAGTTCATTCTGTTCATGCCCCTCTTCATGGGGCGTGTAGCACAGCGTCGGATGAGTACGCAAGGCAGAGTGTCAGGAGATGAATATGAAGAGGGGCGTGAAGAGAATTAAGAACTAAGGGGCGGCGAGAGGTTATGACGTGGGGGTGCTCGGAGCAAGAGGGGCAATCCCCCTGAGTTCCATGAGCGGGATTTGCATACTGCAATAAACAGATTTTGACAGAAACAGCAAAGAGGAGAAGAAGAGACTGGAAGGTGGGAGTAGAATGGCCTTTTTAACCCCTTCCCGACATGCGCCGTAATAGTACGGCGCATGTCGGGTCTGTAACTATGGCGACCGCTCGGGAGCCGGGCGGCCGCCATAGCCGCCGGGTGTCTACTGCTTTAAGGCATTAACCCCTGCGGCGCCACGGTCAAAGGCGCCGGAGGCGCCATTTTTCCGGCGACGCATGGGCGCCGCCATTTTGCCGGTGGTCGCCTGCTCCTGGAGCATGCTCCAGGGCCGACGTCACGTTGGCATGACAGCCGGGAGCCTTTACAAGGCTCCCAGGCTTGTCTGCAAATGCTCTCTTTTGCAGGCTGGTCTATGCAGCCTGCAAAAGAAAGGATGATTTTTTGCTTTAGCATTGCAATGCATTAGTGATCAGACCCCCTGGGGTTCAACGCCCGTAGGGGGTCTAATAAATGGGAAAAAAAATCAAATAAATAAAGTTAAAATAAAAATAAAATAATAATAATAAAACATAAAAAGAATTACAAATTCAAATCACTCCCCTTTCCCTAGAACACATATAAAAGTAGTTAAAAACTGTGAAACACATACATGTTAGGTATCCCCGCGTCCAAAATTGCCCGCTCTAAAAATCTATAAAAATATCTTTCCTGTTCGGTAAACGCTGTAGCGGGAAAAATAGTCAAAAGTGCCAAAGTGCCGTTTTTTTTTTTTTTTTCAGTGTTTTGATTCTGATATAAATTGGAATAAAAAGTGATCAAAGCAATAACATTTCCCGAAAATGGTAGAACTAAAGAGTACACCCGACCCCGCAAAAAAAGACGCCATACACATCTCTGTACACGGACGTATAAAAAAGTTACGGCTGTCGGAATATGGCGACTTTTAGAAAAAAACAAAACAAAACAGTTTTGGAATTTTTTTTAAGGGGTCGAAATTTAAATAAAACCATAGAAATGTGGTATCCCTGGAACCGTACCGAAACACAGAATACAGGGGACATGTCATTTTGGCTGCACAGTGAACGCCGTAAAACCAAAGCCTGTAAGAATGTCGCAGAAATGCATTTTTTCTTCAAATCCACCCCATTCTGATGGTTTTTCCTGCTTCCCAGTACATTATATAGAATAATTAATGGTGGCATCAGGAAGAAAAATTTGTCCCGCAAAAATTAAGACCTCATATGGCTCTGGGAGCGGAGAAATAAAAAAAGCTATGGGGCTTAGAAGGAGGGGAGTAAAAAACGAAAAAAAAAAAAAAAAAGAAAAAAAAAATGCCATTGCCGGGAAAGGGTTAAAGACGATCGTCTAACGACAGAATTAGAGCCCCGGTAACCGTCCTATGTAGTATCTGTGCGCCACCTGCTGGCTGGGATCCGTATATACAGGGTCTTTCGAGCTGTGCCGTTTGTTCCCCGCGCCCCCATCTGGATCAGCGTGGAACTGCACAGCCCGCACCCGGGGTTCACTATAACTGCAGCCTCGCGGCGATTACACAAGGATGCCCATAGGGGGCAGAGAGGAGATCCCGCAGCCGGGAGAAGAATTAGATCCGGGGAGGAGGGGGTGCGGCTCCGGAATGCAATAGTCCTATTGACAGAGAAGAAGGTCTGGAGCAGTGAGAACAGCGCCCTGCATGTTATCTAGTAGGCCGGCTAGAAGGAGCCGCTGACCGCTGACCCTCGGCAATGGGAGAATGAGCGGGAAATTCAAAGTGATCCATTGTCTTATGTCAGCCAATCAGCGCGAGACAGAGGAGGGGCTTGTAGGAGTCACGCCGAAGAATTACGTCATCAATGCAGGGTTCTCCTTCTGGTCCGACCACTCTCTATATAAAAAGGCGGCTGTGCGGAGGGACGCTTATTCTAGTCTGTCAGCAGCAGCACAGAAGATGTCTGGTCGCGGTAAAGGAGGGAAAGGTCTCGGCAAGGGCGGTGCCAAGCGGCACAGGAAGGTGCTCCGGGATAACATCCAGGGCATCACCAAGCCTGCCATCCGCCGTCTGGCTCGCAGAGGAGGCGTCAAGCGCATCTCCGGTCTCATCTATGAGGAAACTCGCGGTGTCCTGAAAGTCTTCCTGGAGAACGTCATCCGTGACGCCGTCACCTACACCGAGCACGCCAAGAGGAAGACCGTCACCGCCATGGACGTGGTGTACGCGCTCAAGCGTCAGGGCCGCACTCTCTACGGCTTCGGAGGCTAATTCCGCCGCTCCCCGACTCTCTACTTCATAACCCAAAGGCTCTTCTCAGAGCCGCCACATCCTCCTGAGAACAGAGCTGTCCCCGCCACCCACCTCTCCTCTGCCTTGTAGGTCTGGGGCTGCAGACGCCTCCTGTAGGCTGTAATGTCATCACTGCTGGAATACTGGAGATAGTAGAAGAAAACGGTCCAAACCTTCGGAATCTAAGCTTTGTGAACAGGTCCCTAGAAGTAGTCCTACTGCGGCTCTGCAGTGTAACCCCCGTGCCGGCAGCTCGGGCCGATAAGTAGCAGCTTAGTTTAACCCTCCAATCGCAGGTGCGTGCAGAGAGCACTGCACCTCGTAGAGATGTCAATGTAGCAAGCCGGAGATTAGAGCTTCTCTTTGGGTGTATAGTAAGTCTAGCAAGTACAAGAAAATAGCTGGAAAGAAAGGTTCTGGGTAGAAACACGTGCAGCAGCAGCAGCAAGAAGCCAGAAATGGAGGGCTCAGCAGCTCTAGTGTGGAAGGGGTGGGGGGCTCTTAGAAGAGCCTTTGGGGTGATAGTACAGAGCAGGTGATGGAGCCGATTACTTGGCGCTGGTGTACTTGGTGACGGCCTTGGTGCCCTCGGACACGGCGTGCTTGGCCAACTCTCCGGGCAGCAGCAGGCGCACGGCGGTCTGGATCTCCCGGGAGGTGATGGTGGAGCGCTTGTTGTAGTGAGCCAGGCGGGAGGCTTCTCCTGCGATGCGCTCGAAGATGTCGTTGACGAAGGAATTCATGACGACCATGGCCTTGGAGGAGATACCGGTGTCGGGGTGGACCTGCTTCAGCACCTTGTACACGTAGATGGCATAGCTCTCCTTCCTGGCCCTCTTACGCTTCTTGCCGTCCTTCTTCTGGGCCTTGGTCACGGCTTTCTTGGAGCCCTTCTTGGGCGCTGGGGCAGACTTGGCGGGATCAGGCATGGTATAACACGGAGATCTCTTTCACACGAGAAAGTAATGTCTGTGCTCCTCCCAGCGCAGCCCTATTTATAGGCGGGCTATGCAAATGAGCGCCGCTGTCTGTGCGCTGTTCTACTGGACCAGCAAACCATGTGACTTTTGCAAGCCCCGCCTGCTGAAGCGGATTGGTGGTTCCACAAATCTGGCCTCTATTGGCGGCTTGAGATGTGTCCAATGAGAGTTGCAGGAGGGCGGGGCAGAACTATATATATAAGGCAGGAGGAGCCGGTACAGGGCAGGATATTCTGTGTTCCATTACAGTAACTGACGATCCACGAACCATGTCTGGACGCGGCAAGCAAGGAGGCAAAGCTCGTGCTAAGGCCAAGACCCGCTCATCCCGGGCGGGACTTCAGTTCCCCGTCGGTCGTGTGCACAGGCTTCTCCGCAAGGGCAACTACGCCGAGAGGGTTGGTGCTGGTGCTCCCGTCTACCTGGCGGCCGTACTGGAGTATCTGACCGCTGAGATCCTGGAGTTGGCTGGTAATGCTGCACGGGACAACAAGAAGACCCGCATCATCCCCCGTCACCTGCAGCTGGCCGTGCGCAATGACGAGGAGCTGAACAAACTGCTGGGTGGCGTGACCATCGCCCAGGGAGGCGTCCTGCCCAACATCCAGGCCGTGCTGCTGCCCAAGAAGACCGAGAGCAGCAAGCCCAGCAAGAGCAAGTGAGCGCCGCTCCCACCCCATCCGTCTATACAAGCAAAGGCTCTTCTAAGAGCCACCACCTTGTCTACAGCAGAGCTGCCTCCTGTCTACAATACGGGCTGTCCGTCTATTCTGAAGCCAACTCCTGGCCCGACCGGCGGCCCTTACAGGGAAGCACCGTGGGGTGACTGAGCGGGAGGAGGATTCACTCTGTAGGGAGATGTGGTGCGGGCGCGGGGTTTTGTGTCAGGTCGGGCTGGTGGTAATCTGCTAATGCTCTCTTCCCAGGCAGGTAGTATAAGCGGAGCTTAGATATAACGGGCGGGCGGGCGGGCGCGCGCTGATACAAAGCCGAGGTGAGCGCCGGCTCCTCCGGGTGACGCTTTGTCTTTTCTCCCCGCTCACACGGTTGGTGGTTTTGAAATTCCCGCTCAGTCGCAGTGACCGTTACAATCCGCGCGAGAGCCGGCAGCGTCACGTGGCGCAGAGAGAAGGGGCGCGAATTTCAAAACCTCCCCAGAGCTGAGCCCTCTCCCACTGAAGAAGATTCAGCAGCGGACTGGGGCGGCCCTCAGGTTATTGTAGAAGGATGTGCGGAGTAGGCATATACTAGGTACGGAGAGGAGGGAGGGAGATGTGGTTGCGGGCGCAGGGTCTTGTCAGTTAGGGATAGTAATGGCTGTGCTCATCCTAATCCTCTCTCCCCGCCAGGGCACAGCCCACGGTGGCAGGCTTACAAGTGCCGATGAAACGGGCGTTAAAGGGCTGATCCGGGTGAACCTTTGTCTATCTCCCCGCTCACACGGTTGGTGGTTTTGCAATTCCCATTCAGTGACCGTTACAACCCGCGCGAGAGCCGGCAGCGTCACGTGGTGCAGAGAGAATGGGCGCGAATTTCAAACCCTCCCCAACTGAAGAAGATTCAGCGGCGCTCAGGTCATTGTAGAAGGCGCTAGGGAGAGATGCGCGGAGTAGGCACATACTAGCGACGGAGAGGAGGGAGGGAGGGAGATGTGGTGCGGGCGCAGGGTCAGTTAGGGATAGTAATGGCTGTGCTCATCCTAATCCTCTCTCCCCGCCAGGGCACAGCCCACGGTGGCAGGTTTAGAAGTGCCGATGAAACGGGCGTTAAAGGGCTGATCCGGGCGAACCTTTGTCTATCTTCCCGCTCAATCGTAGATTCCCATTCATTCAGTGACCGTTACAACCCGCGCGAGAACCGGCAGCGTCAGGTGGTGCAAAGGGAGAAAGGACGCGAATTTCAAGCCTCCGCCTGTCTATTACATCCTCCGCTGCTGCTGCTGCTGCGAAGTAAGATTGAGTCAGCAGTCAGTGGGGGCGGCGCTCAGGTTACTGTAGAGGGCGCTGCAGTTACATATGTGCCTGTTATACATACAAAGGAGGGAGACGAGATATCGCTAACTCAGTGACTGTAAGGGAAAGGGTAACCTCTCTATTAGCAGCCAGTGAAGGCTTCTCTTCTCCCCTCCCGAGAGGAGAAAGACAACGGCTACAGCTCGTCTGAGGGAGGATTTGGTGGCTCTGAGAAGAGCCTTTGTGTTGTCAGACGGTGCCTGGGCAGATTTAAGCCCTCTCCCCACGAATCCTGCGGGCCAGCTGGATGTCTTTGGGCATGATGGTGACCCTCTTGGCGTGGATGGCGCACAGGTTGGTGTCCTCAAAGAGCCCGACCAGGTAAGCTTCGCTAGCTTCCTGCAGGGCCATGACGGCGGAGCTCTGGAAGCGGAGATCCGTCTTGAAGTCCTGGGCGATCTCTCGAACCAGGCGCTGGAAGGGAAGCTTACGGATCAGCAGCTCGGTGGACTTCTGGTAGCGGCGGATTTCACGCAGAGCGACTGTACCAGGGCGGTAGCGGTGAGGCTTCTTCACTCCGCCGGTGGCGGGAGCGCTCTTCCTGGCGGCCTTAGTGGCCAGCTGCTTGCGGGGAGCTTTCCCTCCGGTGGATTTGCGGGCGGTCTGCTTGGTTCTTGCCATCGCTTCAGTATAGACGTTACACAGCGGTGATATGAGCTGAGGAGCGGAAAGAGCGACATATTTATACAGCCGGGGCTCGTCCTCATTGGCTCATGGAAAGCCCGCCCCCTCCATCTCATTGGTTTATTTCTACAGTCCAGCATTAGCGCTCATGCCCCTCCCCCAGACCCCGTGCAGCACGGCGCTGTACAGCCCCCGCCGGCATGCATCAGGCTACACAGGGGACAATCTGTGGCGTTCCCCCCCGCAACATAACGAGGCGATTAGAACCTGTAAACCTGAGGAGAGAAACGGAGGGAAATTCAAACCTGGTGGAAGCGCCAATCAGCTGCGGAGGGCGGGGATTATGATGCTGGCACTGGTCACATGACTTGCTGGTCCAGTAGAACAGCGCGCAGACAGCGGCGCTCATTTGCATAGCCCGCCTATAAATAGGGCTGCGCTGGGAGGAGCACAGACATTATTTTCTCTCATTCTCGTGTGGGAAAAGATCGCCGTGCTACCATGCCTGATCCCGCCAAGTCTGCCCCAGCGCCCAAGAAGGGCTCCAAGAAAGCCGTGACCAAGGCCCAGAAGAAGGACGGCAAGAAGCGTAAGAGGGCCAGGAGGGAGAGCTATGCCATCTACGTGTACAAGGTGCTGAAGCAGGTCCACCCCGACACCGGCATTTCTTCCAAGGCCATGAGCATCATGAATTCCTTCGTCAACGACGTCTTTGAGCGCATCGCAGGAGAAGCCTCCCGCCTGGCTCACTATAACAAGCGCTCCACCATCACCTCCCGGGAGATCCAGACCTCCGTGCGCCTGCTGCTGCCCGGAGAGTTGGCCAAGCACGCCGTGTCCGAGGGCACCAAGGCCGTCACCAAGTACACCAGCGCCAAGTAATCGGCTCCATCACCTGCTCTGTACTATCACCCCAAAGGCTCTTCTAAGAGCCCCCCCACCCCTTCCACACTAGAGCTGCTGAGCCCTTCATTTCTGGTGTTTATTCCCCGGACCAGAGGCTTTATTTATCCCGATCCGTTTTGTCATTGTATTTATGGACGTTACACCGCACTGTTTGTATTATCCTCAAGGCGAAGGAACTTATCCGCCTGATAACCTCGTATCTATCGCGTGTATCTACATCTGCGCACACTGGCAAAGTAAAGGAGAAACTTTAGGCAGTGCACACTGTACAGCGACAGGAACGCTCTTAAGATTTATGCATTTGTTCACACGTTCCCTGAAGCTTAAGAGCGTTTATCTCCACGCTCTCCGGTATTCCTACAGTAGCCGCAGCGACAGCTCCAGCCCTAGAGGGCAGAGGAGAGGTGGGTGGCGGGGACAGCTCTGTTCTCAGGAGGATGTGGCGGCTCTGAGAAGAGCCTTTGGGTTATGTAGTAGAGAGTCGGGGAGCGGCGGAATTAACCTCCGAAGCCGTAGAGAGTGCGGCCCTGGCGCTTGAGCGCGTACACCACGTCCATGGCGGTGACGGTCTTCCTCTTGGCGTGCTCGGTGTAGGTGACGGCGTCACGGATGACGTTCTCCAGGAAGACTTTCAGGACACCGCGAGTCTCCTCATAGATGAGACCGGAGATGCGCTTGACGCCTCCTCTGCGAGCTAGACGGCGGATGGCAGGCTTGGTGATGCCCTGGATGTTATCCCGGAGCACCTTCCTGTGCCGCTTGGCACCGCCCTTGCCGAGACCTTTCCCTCCTTTACCGCGACCGGACATCTTCTGTGCTGCTGCTGACAGACTAGAATAAGCGTCCCTCCGCACAGCCGCCTTTTTATATAGAGAGTGGTCGGACCAGAAGGAGAACCCTGCTATGATGACGCAATTATGGGGCGTGTCCTGAAGCCACTCCCCCCCTCCCCTGCTTTCCTCCTCTGATTGGCAGAACTTTCACCCGTTAGTGATTCGGAGCTTTCCCGCTCATATCCTACAGTTCTCGCCGCCTCTCCCTGTCCCTGCTGCCGCTCTCAGCTCGGCCCCGGAGACAATGGACGTCTGCCGGCTTTCTCCACCCGCCCCAGTGTCATCACAAACCTACTGCTGGGAGCCGGAGCTCCCCCAGACAAGTCATTCAGCTGCAGCACAGACAGTGCGTTATAAATACAAGAGAACACGCTGAACAGGAGGCAGCAAAGATCCGAGTTTCTGGGTCCAGAAGTGACCCCGAAATAACGGTGTGCGCTCTCAGGGGAGAACGAGCCTGGACGCCGGGAGGTTGTACTGGGGGAGAAGGGGATGAGGCTGGGTGACAAGAGCTCTCAGGGGAGCCCCCTCCTCAGCCTGTGTAGGAACGAGTAGTGTCAGGCGGGGGCTCCCCTGAGAGCGCTTGTCACCCAGCCTCATCCCCCTTCTCCCCCAGTACAACCTCCCGGGCGTCCAGGCTCGTTCCCCGCTGATCTGATACAGACCTGGGAGTATGTATCGTTTGTCCCCCTACCACAAGCACGCACACAGCCGCCCGCCGTACACCGCAGCGACCCCCGGCATCAGGCTGCATTCGGGACTGCAGGGATTGTGTAGCTCAGACATACTGACAATTCCTCCTCCTCCTCCTCCTCCCCCTTTATCCAGACAGAGGCCCCCGCCAGTAACGAGGAGGATGCGCGGCCAATCTACTGGATTACTGCCCCTATAAACCCTCAGCGGCCTCAGCTTTTAGTCCTCATTACTACCCCGCTGGACCGGTCACCTGGAGAAACCTGCGGGGATGTTACCCTGTAGTGACCGCTCATGTGTCGGTGCGGATACGGGAATGGAGCCCTGGTCATAGGATTGCCGTTAATATGACGCCCCCGCCCCCCCGCTGGCTGGGGAGATAGCGATCATACAGCTCTGCCGGGACAAGGTGGTGGCTCTGAGAAGAGCCTTTGTGGGACAAGTACAGGGCGGCTCGGGCTTATTTCTTAGCCGCGGGCTTCTTGGCTTTAGCAGCCTTCTTAGCCGGACTCTTGGCAGCTTTGGGCTTGGCCGCCTTCTTAGCTGGGCTCTTGGCAGCTTTGGGCTTAGCCGCCTTCTTAGCCGGGCTCTTCGTCACCTTCTTGGCTTTAGGAGCCGCCTTCGGCTTCTTGGGGCTCTTGGCCGCCTTCTTGGCGGCCGCGGCAGGCTTCTTGGCTTTCTTCGGGCTCTTGGCCGCGGTCGGCGCCTTCTTAGGAGACTTAGCCGCGGGCTTCTTGGCGGCAGCTTTCTTGGGCTTGGCCGCTGCAGGCTTCTTCTTGGCCGCCTTGTCCTTACTCTCCGCCTGCTTCTTGTTCAGCTTGAAGGAGCCGGAGGCGCCGCTGCCTTTCACCTGGATCAGGGTTCCCTTGGTCACCAGAGCCTTAAGGCCCAGCTTGACACGGCTGCGGTTCTTGTCTGTATCGTAGCCGCCAGCAGCCAGCACCTTCTTCAGGGCGGCCACAGACACCCCACTGCGCTCCTTGGAGGCGGACACGGCTTTGACGATCAGCTCGGACACGGTGGGACCGGAGGATTTCTTGCTCTTCTTGGCGCCCCCTGCGACTGCTTTCTTCGGCTGCTTCTTGGATTTGGCGGCCGGTTCGGCGGGAGGGGGAGCAGCGGCAGCGGCGGGCGCGGTTTCTGCCATGATACGAATCGAGCTCTAATTCCTTTCCTAGACGGGAAAACACTGGGGCCGAAGCAGCCGCCGCCTCTTATATGCACAGCGGTGCGCACTGATTGGCTGCTGAGCGGCCTCGGCCTCACCTCCTATTGGCTGTCACTCAGCACAGGGCCAGAGTCAAGCTCCGCTCTCCCCGTGTGCTTCCCTGCCCGGGATCAGAGCCCATTACCGGCTAGAACCGGACAGGAGAGCTTCCATTCTTCGTGTCTCCCCACTCCCCGACATCCTCCCTAACAGTCCCTGGCCGTCACTGGCGGAGGTGCGGGGGTGGTGCGGAGAGGAGGCCCCGGGATTTCCGCCATAGCACCCCCACATCTGTCCATCACTATCTATGCAGGAAGATGAAACCGCTGCGGGAGCTGCCCCCTTCTATTCCCGGCGCTTGTCACCATCCCCGGGATCTTTACCACAAGCTCTATGCTACAGGAAGCTGATTGTACGATGCGGGGACAAGCTGGAGCTGCTGAGAGCCGGGGAGGGTAACACAGGCGGCGGCTCCGCTCACTGCCGGCTCCCTGTCCTCACATCAGATAGATACATATATATATATATATATATATATATATATATATATATATGTATATATACTGCAGACAGGGGGGCCGCTTCTCATGGGGCTCTGCCCTGCAGCAATGTCTATACACCGGGCAGAATAGAAAAGCGGGGACATTGTGTATATACAGCTGTCTGCACAGAGGCGTGTAGGATGGGATGATGGCTGGAGGTGATTTCAGTCTCCTGCAGTTACACGTATTATATAGGATGGGATGCATACAAGGTGATAGTGATCCAAACCTGACAATCACTACCATCATGAACTATTGAAAAGTTTGTCTTTGCTTCAATGTGTCAGTTTAGACCCTGTGCGATCTGTATGGCAATTACAATCCACAACCAACAGCACAGTAAGACACATTACAGATAGACACACGGCCATACAGCAAGTCGTTGTGTGGGGATTGCAGTCAGAAGTAGCAGCTCCAGGTGTCAGTGTGAAAGCGTGACTGCCCAAAAACTGGAAATAAAATATGATGACATCAATGACATTTCCGCCATATTTATGTTTTTATGACCATCCAGACGCCAGCAGATGATCCAGAAACCCTAACTATGTAGGAACCCTAAAATATGCTGGATATTGGCCAAGTGTCCCCAAGGGTTGCATCTGGGAATGGAGTATCATTGAAGCTGCAGGTCTGGCGTACCCCGACTTCTCAAAGCATTTGGGATCTCTTGTTAGGCACATTACACCGATATGTTTTATTCCCGGGAGTTATGGCGTATTCACAAAAGATGTATGATTAGATGGATCGGAGGGGCGGCTTATTAGCCTGTAGATCGATAGAACTACATCCTGCTGACAACCTCTGCCAGGCTAGAAAAAGGTCTGATTGATTTTATTTCCATATTCAGACAGATATGATCTTTGCTCCTGTCTATCTTATTGTGCCACATGTGGTCACAGCTCCCACCTCTGCCCCTACTCAGCCAGACATGCCCTGAAACTAGTGGACATAAAACAGTGACAGCAGGTCCGCCAATAGGCCAGTACTACTGCTACTGGTGTCAGGGGCCCGGCCAGAGGACGCAGATCTGAGTTGAGCACATACGCGGCTGAAGCGAGGAGCTGACACAGGTCAGCTCCTCGCTTCGCCGCTGCCGCCTGTCTCGCTGACACATATGCGGCTGAAGAGAGGAGCTGACCTGTGTCAGCTCCTGACTTCGCCGCTGCCGCCTCTCTCGCTGACACATATGCGGCTGAGCCGGTGTCAGCTCCTCACTTCGCCGCTGCCGCCTCTCTCGGTGACACATATGCGGCTGAGCCGGAACCCGGCTCAGCCGCATATGTGTCAGCGAGAGAGACACCCAGCGGCGAAGCGTGGAGCTGACCCGTGTCAGCTCCTTCCTTCAGCCGCATGTGTCAACGAGAGAGACGCGCAGAGAGCGGCGAGGGAGCGGAGGAGAAGGTAAGTTTAATGTGGAGGTGGAACGTGAATCTGGGGGCAGATGAAGAAGAGGACGGCATGACACTGTGGGGACATGAATCTGGGGACAGATGAAAGAGAGGACGGAATGACACTGGGGCAGATGAAGGAGGGGACGGCATGACACTGTGGGGACATGAATCTGGGGGCAGAGATGGGGACATGAATCTGGGGGCAGAGATGGAGAGGGGACATGAATCTGGGGGGACATGAATCTGGGGGCAGAGATGGAGGGGACATGAAACTGGGGGCAGAGATGTGGGGACATGAATCCCTGGGCAGAGATGGAAGGGGGACATGAAACTGGGGGCAGATGAAGGGTGTATATGAAACTGGGGGAGAGATAGAGGGGGGACATATAATTTACGGGTGACTGTAGGAGGATTATACTGTGTGTGGGCACATGAAAAATTAATGAGTGGGCGGAGTCAACACAAAAGTGGGTGGGGCTAAATTTGTTGCGGCGCGCTAAGCGCGCCACACATTTTGTCCCTCTCTTAGCTCTTCAAAAGTTGGGAGGTATGGAGATGGGGGGACATGAATCTGGGGGCAGAGATGGAGGGACATGAATCTGTGGGCAGAAATGTGGGGACATGAATCGGGGGGCAGAGATGGAGGGGACATGAATCTGGGGGCAGAGATGGAGGGGACATGAATCTGGGGGCAGAGATGGAGGGGACATGAATCTGAGGGCAGATGAAGGGTGTATATGAAGCTAGGGGAGAGACGGAGGGGGACATATAATTTACGGGTGACTGTAGGAGGATTATACAGTGTGCGGGCAAATGGGAAATTAATGAGTAGGCGGAGTCAACATAACAGTGGGTGGGGCTAAATTTCTCGCGGCGCGCAAAGCAAAAATGGCAGGGGGGGGGGGGGGGCAGACACTTAGGCTTTATGGGGCCCCAAAATTCCTGATGGCGGCCCTGAGTGACAGGATGTATCATTCGCAGTGGCAGGGCTGTTGGGTACCATCACATGGTGCAGGAGGATTCAATGGTATGGGCTGTATTCTGTGATACTCCTTAGGATATGTGATATTCTCTACATAGTTCATACCATCACCAATAGACAGATAAGCCAATGTGGACAGCAAGAGCCCCGGGGCCAGGCACCAATTCCAACATGGCAGCCGACTAGTGGTTATAAGCCAAGTTGCTCATCTGAAGAGTCTGACTTTCCCTATGCCTATCCCGAAACACGCCATCAGGTATATTCTGTTACCCTAGACCATCCAGACTTCAGGGCTACTGGGTGTCAGATTAGCAGAACGCACTGTACTGTCATTTATGTGAGGCTTGTACTAGAACTAGAACAGTCATAGCGACTAGAGATGAGCGAACAGTGTTCTATCGAACACATGTTCGATCGGATATCAGGCTGTTCGATGTGTTCGATTCGAATCGAACATCACGTGGCAAACTCCAAAAAAAATTGATTCTCCTCCCACCTTCCCTGGCGCATTTTTTTGCACCAATAACAGCGCAGGGGAGGTGGGACAGGAACTACGACAACGGGGGCATTGAAAAAAATCGGAAAAAGTCATTGGCTGCCGAAATCAGGTGACCTCCATTTTAGACGAATAGTGGATTTCAAATCCGGGTCATATGAGAATGTGAACTGTGTGAGTAAGAGACAGGGATAGCTGTACAGGCAGGGATAGCTAGGGATAACCTTTATTTAGGTAGGAATGTTATTAAAAATAACTTTTTGGGGCTCTATCGGGTGTGTAATTGTGATTTTTGTGAGATAAACCTTTTCCCATAGGAATGCATTGGACAGCGCTGATTGGCCAGAGTACGGAATTTGACCAATCAGCGCTGGCTCTGCTGGAGGAGGAGGAGTCTAAGATCACTCCACACCAGTCTCCATTCTGGTCCGACCTTAGACTCCGCCTCCTCCAGCAGAGCCAGCGCTGATTGGTCGAATTCCGTACTCTGGCCAATCTGCGCTGGCCAATGCATTCTATTAGCCTGATGAAGTAGAGCTGAATGTGTGTGCTTAGCTCAACTACGCTGGTGGAGTAGTTGAGCTAAGCACACACATTCAGCTCTGCTTCATCAGGCTTATAGAATGCATTGGCCAATCAGCGCTGGCCAATGCATTCTATTAGCGTGAGCTGAGTGTGCACAAGGGTTCTAGTGCACCCTCGGCTCTGTTACATCTGATGGGCTGACCAGCACACGGTGTAGTTGAGCAGAACTGGCTCAACACAGCTGAGTCTCTGCATACCCATAGGAATGCATTGGCCAGCCTTCGGCCAATCAGTGCTGGCTCTGCCGAAGGAGGCGGAGTCTAAGGTCGGACCTGAATGGAATACGGAATTCGACCAATCAGCGCTGTCCAATGCATTCCTATGGGAAAAAGTTAGCTTGCGAAAACCGCAAGCTGACAGGGATTTCCATGAAATAAAGTGACTTTTATGCCCCTAGACATGCTGTCCCAGTGTCATTTCAAGGTGTTGGTATCATTTCCTGGGGTGTCATAGTGGACTTGGTGACCCTCCAGACACGGATTTGGGTTTCCCCCTTAACGAGTATATGTTCCCCATAGCCTATAATGGGGTTTGAAACCCGTTCGAACACTCGAACAGTGAGCGGCTGTTCGAATCGGATTTCGAACCTCGAACATTTTAGTGTTCGCTCATCTCTAATAGCGACCCCTCGCTCCACCTTACTTAAGTCTATGTAAAGGAAACGGATACCTCCTGGGAGCTAAAGAGGAAATGAAGGTGGAGAAGTCAGGACTGCAAAAGTGTTATAACCTGAGCTGTGCCTACCAGGCAATAAGGCAATCTTTAGAAATCATGACAGATAAAGATTTATGACCGGAGCAGCCATTGACACAGGCAAGCCAAATACATAGTCCTCTCTCCTCGTAGGATTTTATAACTAGCCCACGAAAAATGAAGAATAGTGGTCGCCTTAGGCAAGGGTGATGTCATCAGGATTCGGCGCAATCAGTTCTTCTTCATCCGTCTCGGGTTTCTAAAAGATAGCAATTGTATGTAAGGTTATCGTACCATGACAGAGATATCCAATACATGGAAGCCCAGGCACAGGGCGGACAAGTCACATTTCCAGGCATAAGTCACGGTTGGGCGGACAAGTCACATTTCCAGGCATAAGTCACGGTTGGGCGGACAAGTCACATTTGCCGGCATAAGTCACAGTTGGGCGGACAAGTCACATTTGCCAGCATAAGTCACGGTTGGGCGGACAAGTCACATTTGCCAGCATAAGTCACAGTTGGGCGGACAAGTCACATTTGCCAGCATAAGTCACGGTTGGGCGGACAAGTCACATTTGCCAGCATAAGTCACATTTGCCAGCATAAGTCACATTTGCCAGCATAAGTCACATTTGCCAGCATAAGTCACATTTGCCAGCATAAGTCACATTTGCCAGCATAAGTCACATTTGCCGGCATAAGTCACATTTCCCGGCATAAGTCACATTTCCAGGCATAAGTCACGGTTGGGCGGACAAGTCACATTTGCCGGCATAAGTCACAGTTGGGCGGACAAGTCACATTTGCCAGCATAAGTCACGGTTGGGCGGACAAGTCACATTTGCCAGCATAAGTCACAGTTGGGCGGACAAGTCACATTTGCCAGCATAAGTCACGGTTGGGCGGACAAGTCACATTTGCCAGCATAAGTCACATTTGCCAGCATAAGTCACATTTGCCAGCATAAGTCACATTTGCCAGCATAAGTCACATTTGCCAGCATAAGTCACATTTGCCAGCATAAGTCACATTTGCCAGCATAAGTCACATTTGCCAGCATAAGTCACATTTGCCAGCATAAGTCACATTTGCCAGCATAAGTCACATTTGCCGGCATAAGTCACATTTGCCGGCATAAGTCACATTTCCCGGCATAAGTCACATTTCCCGGCATAAGTCACGGTTGGGCTTAATAGTCGGGCCCAGAGAGATTACCATGAGTGCTATCTCTGGCAGTGGGCTTAATAGTCGGCCCCGGAGGGTCGGCGGTGGGGCTTAATAGTCGGGCCCGGAGAGAGTTCCAGGGATGGCTGTTTGTCAGGGGGCTTAATGGTGGGGTCCGATCCGCCTCCCGTGGAAGCCTGCCTGGGGGAGCGGTGAGGACTCTCGAGGGCCAGCGGAAGGAAGAGGTAGTGCTGTTTTTGACTCCGGCGGAAAGTGCCGGGAGATGTGGAGTTGGAGGGTTGCCCCGAGGCGAGGTCTGCAGGGAGAACCGGGTTCCGGACCGGGCGGGCCTAGGGGAGGCAAGTCGGGCCGGGGCTCACCCTCCTGGGCAGGGTCCGAGGGGAGCTTCCCCCTGAGAGAACTTCCACTTCCGCAGACACTTTGAAAAAAAATCGGAGCCCCCGAGGAGGCCTTCCTGCAGCGAGCGCCAGACCGGGATGGGGCTCACCCTCCTGGGCAGGGCCGAGGGGAGCTTCCCCCTGAGAGAATTTCCACTTCCGTAGACACTTTGTCAAAATTTCAACTTTCAAAATACTTCCGCGGGCCAGATTTCACTCCGGCGATCGGCGGCGTCATGCCTGCGGCGGTGCACCTCGGGCGGTACAAGTCTACCTTGTCTGCTTTAATCCTCTTGATTTCCCGGCACACCAGAGACTCCTTGAGGATCAGACATTCGGATTGCAATTTACTGCAAAGCCTCATTAGCACAAGATTCAGAAAGCCACTTAAGTCTTACGTTTTGCAGCAACTGTGGTTTTCTTTGATAATAATAATAACAACAACAACAACAACAACAACAACAACAACAACAACAACAACAACAACAACAACAACAACAACAACAACAACAACAACAACAACAACAATAATAATAATAATAATAATAATAATAATAATAATAAATTTATTTATATATCGCCAACATATTCCGCAGCACTGTACATTTTGTAGGGTTCAAATACAGACAGATACATAACAAAGAACGTCATTTCACACAATGGGACTGAGGGCCCTGCTCACAAGAGCTTACTATCTATGAGGTAGAGGGGGGGTGACACAAGAGGTAGGAGGGGCGGCATTGCTTATACAGGGGTCAGACACTTTTGTAATAGAGGTTACTGTCATTACACAAACAAAACTTTATGAGCCATCACTAGTGGTGTCCTGTAACATGTGGATGGAGCTTGGACAAATAAAGTTATCTAGAAAAGACATCATATCATGTGGGGTAATGTGGGAGCGGGGACAGAGGAGGGTTAAATTTTGGGGATTCTAATTATAGCATGGAAGGGTTTACGTTAGAAATTGTGATAGGCCTGTCTGAAAAGATGTGTCGTTAGTTTGCATTTGGAACTGTAGAAATTGGGAGTTAATCTTATTGTCCAGGGTAGAGCATTCCAGAGAAGTGATGCAGCTCGGGAGAAGTCTTGTATACGAGCGTGGGAGGTTCTGATAATAGGGGATGTAAGTGTTAGGCCATTGAGTGAACGGAGAGCACGGGTTGGGCAGTAGACGGAGATGAGGGAGGAAATGTAGGGAGGTGCGGCATTATGGAGAGCCTTGTGGAGGAGGATGATAACTTTATATTTTATTCTATAATGAATAGGCAGCCAGTGTAGCAACTGGCACAGACCCGAGGCATCGCTGTAGTGTCTAGCCTGATAGATGAGCCTGGCCGCTGCATTCAGAATAGATTGTAGAGGGGAGAGTTTAGTGAGGGGAAGACCGATTAGTAAGGCGTTACAGTAGTCAAGGCGAGAATGAATCAGAGAGACAATAAGTGTCTTTAGTGTTTCTCTGGTGAGGAAAGGGCGTATTCTGGAGATGTTTTTGAGGAGGAGGTGACATGAACGTGCGAGTGATTCAATATGCGGGGTGAAGGAAAGGTCTGCGTCAAACATGACCCCGAGGCAGCAGGCATGCTGCCTAGGAGTTATAGTAAGGCCTGACACTGCAATGGATATATCAGGGACAGATCTGTTAGATGGTGGAAACAGTAGTAGTTCAGTCTTAGAGAGATTTAGTTTCAGATAGAGCGAGGACATGATATTAGAGACAGCAGAAAGACAGTCACTAGTGTTCTGTATGAGTGCAGGGGTGATGTCAGAGATAAGAGGGGAACCAGGAGAGCGCAGTGGCGTTGAGGCCGACTGAGCGGAGCATAGTGAGGAGGAGAAGATGATGATCAATAGTGTCAAAAGCTGCAGAGAGGTCCAGAAGAATAAGAAGAGAGAAGTCACCATTGGATTTAGCCATTAGGAGATCATTGGAGACTTTTGCGAGAGCCATTTCAGTAGAGTGCAGAGATTGTAAGGGGTCAAGCAGAGAGTTAGCAGAGAGATAGCGGTTTAAACGAGAATAGACCAGGCGTTCCAAAAGTTTAGAGATGAAGGGCGGGTTAGAGATGGGTCGATAGTTAGCAGCACAGGGTGGGGTTTTTCCAATAGCGGAGTTATAACAGCATGCTTGAAGGAGGATGGAGAGAGAGAGAGAGAAAGAGAAAGAGAAAGAGAAAGAGAAAGAGAGAGAGAGAGAGAGAGAGAGAGAGAGAGAGAGAGAGAGAGAGAGAGAGAGAGAGAGAGAGAGAGAGAGAGAGAGAGAGAGAGAGAGATTAAATATTTTAGTAAGGCAAGTCGTGACAGCAGGCGACAGAGGTTGGAGAAGGTGCGAGGGGAAGGGGTCACTACTGCAGGTTGTAGGGCGAGATGAAGAAAGTAGCTGAGAGACTTCCTCTTCTGTAACAGGTTGAAAAGATGAGAAAAGACAGTCTGAAGTGCGGTTGGTGAGGGGATCAGGGCGGTGAAGTAGAGTAAGAGAACAATCGATGTAATCTTTGTGCAGGGCCAGCTGAGACGTAGTGAGGTCATTATGAGATTTAATTGAAGGATATGCGCTTTCTAGAGTAGAGACTCGACTGTCTATATGATGAAGTACTATGGTAGGTGATGGGATCAATGCCACCTGGGGCTTTGGCAGTTATTTCCTGATGGATCTTATCAATTTTATCATGGAAATACGTGGCCAGGTCATCAGCACTAAGGACTGTGAATGGCGTCTGCACCTTGGCTGTGAGTAAGGAGTGAAAAGTTTCAAAAATCCTTTTAGGGTTGCTGGAGAGAGAAGAGATGAGGGCGGTGAAGTAGAGTAAGCGAACAATCGATGTAATCTTTGTGCAGGGCCAGCTGAGACGTAGTGAGGTCATTATGAGATTTAATTGAAGGATATGCGCTTTCTAGAGTAGAGACTCGACTGTCTATATGATGAAGTTCCGCTCTAATATCCTCAAGTTGCTGAAGAACTGGGTCTAGGGCGGCTGACAGAGCTTGTTGTAGAAATGTTCTTAAGAAGGTGCTATCCTCCAGGCGGTCCTGGTCAATATTACTCTCAGCATCCGAGTCATCACCTGTGTCAGGCTCCCTATTGTGGTCAGGCGCCATTTTCAGCGATCCGGCGGGAGATTGTCGATTTTTCTTTCTAAGATACTTTTGCAAGTCACTTTGGAGTTTAGTTTGATTGGGAGTACCAGCGAGGTCTGTGCCTTTGTCTTTATTTGGTTTAACCATCTTGATGGATGCAATATAAGTGAGGGAGAGGGACGAGGTCAAGACTATAACATCTAGCAAACAGAGAGCATCAGTCTAAATGACAACATAGACAAGAGTGTTCTTGGAGATTCACTTAGGTACAGGGAGGGGAGAGGTCCCCAAATATCAATAGGTAAGGTTGACAATCTCAGCGTCTAGGCAGACAGTCGTCCTCTGCAAGCGAGGTATCAGGTATAATTGGGTTCTACGTCTCTTAGTGCAGTAGTGGGGATGATATTCCTGTAGGTAAGACAGCCTTTCCCAATCTTAACTGCTACGACTAATCCACAGGGGAGGTTCGGATGAGACCCTGTTAGAGAAGGCGGCAGGGGGCTGCAGGGGAGGGCAAGAAAGCCCAGGTGTGGGAGTGCGGAAAGAATGTAGAATAACTCTAGCCGAGGACCGTAGATATCGAGGGTCAGGGACACCACTTATGGGATATGAATGTAAAACTTTCCGGAGAGGAGATATAGGGGAGGAGGGTAGCAGAAGGGTTTATTAAAGCAGACAAGGCCGGAGGACCTGATGGTATAAGCGCAAGAGTTCTTAAAATGTGCAGTGACCAGCTGTGTGGTATTATTACACACATGTACAATACGAGTCTAAAGCTGGGAGTGGTACCTCGACTGTGGAAAACATCTTGTGTGGTGCCAGTCCCAAAGATACCCAACCCGGTGGGCTACAATGACTACCGACCCGTAGCACTGACATCTCACCTGATGAAGGTCCCAGAGAGACTGGTCCTGACACACCTACACCCCCTAGTGAGCTCCGCTCTGGACCCCCTCCAGTTTGCCTATCGGCCGGGCATTGGGGTAGATGACGCCATCATCCACCTTCTTCATAGAGTTCTCTCTCACCTAGAGAAACCCGGGAACACTGTGAGAATATTGTTCTTTGACTTCTCCAGTGCGTTCAACACCATTCAGCAAGGGCTACTGAGGGAAAAGCTGAACCTTGGTGGAGTGGACCATCACCTGTCCAACTGGACCCTAGACTACCTGACAACCCGCCCTCAGTATGTGAGAGCCCGGGACTGTGTGTCTGACACTGTGATCTGTAGTACGGGGGCACCACAAGGTCCAGTTCTTGCCCCATTTCTCTTCACACTGTACACTGCTGACTTCAGGCACAACTCATCCAGCTGTTACTTACAGAAGTCCTCCGATGACTCTGCTATAGTCGGCCTTATCACTGATGGCGACGATAGGGAATACAGAGACTTAAACCTGGACTTTGTTGAATGGTGCCAGCGGAACCAGCTCAGTATTAATGCTGGGAAGACCAAGGAGATGGTGGTGGACTTTAGTAAACGGAGAGGTGCTCCGACCCCGGTGGAGATCCAGGGAATATGTATTGAGATAGTCAGGACCTGTAAGTACCTGGGCGTGCTCCTCACTAATAAACTAGACTGGGCTGATCACCTGGAGGCGCTGCACAGAAAGGGCCACAGCAGACTCTACCTGCTCAGGTGGCTGAGGGCCTTCGGAGTCCAGGGGACACTTCTTAGGGCCTTCTTCAACTCTGTGGTTGCCTCAGCCATCTTTTTCGGTGTGGCCTGCTGGGGGTGCAGTCCATCAACCAGGGACAGAAACAGACGTGACAGGCTGATCAGGAGGGCCAGCTCTGTCCTGGGGAGCCCCCTGGACCCAGTACAGGTGGTGGGTGACAGAAGGATACTGTCTGTGGTGACCTCCATGCGGGAGAACAAATCCCACCCCATGTATGGGACCTTGATGGGACTTGGCAGCACTGTAAGTGACCGTCTGCTTCACCCCAAGTGTGAGAAGAAGCTATCGCAGGTCCTTCCTTCCAACCGCGACCGGGCTGTATAATTTACATCAGACCAAGCGAAGACACTCCGCACAGACAACTAAATGACTATGACGATGACCATGAAGTCTTCCTTCTTTCTCTTCCGTTCCTTAGCTGCCATGGACTCCTAGTATATCTTCTCTTCTCAGCATATGTGTGTCTGCGTCTGTATTATATTACTGTGTATTATCCTGTATTACTAGGCTGCTGTAACATGCTGGAATTTCCCCAATGTAGGACTATTAAAGGATTATCTTATCTTATCATAGGTCCTCAAGTGCAGATTAATGTGGCCTGCTACTGTTTCCAACTCCAGGGGAAGGGAGAAATGCAGATTCGGCTCACCTCCATGTCAGGATACGAGTGGGTTAAACTGAAGGGCAGCTGCAGGCGTCTCAGTGTAGTTGGTCTGTAGCTGCTGCTTCATGCAGAGAGGCAGGCTGCGCTCCAAGATGGGTAGGTCTGGAGCTGGGCGCAAATCACAGCCGGATAGCTGTCCGGCAAGTCACACCCCTTCTTCCGGATCTGGGTTCTGCGTAGAAGTCACATCAGGGGCCGGCCCTTACACTTTAGGCTAGGGATCCTAGTGAGGCCTACTCAAAATGGCTGCCGCGTCTGGGAGAAGAGATCCAGAATCTGAGGTTCCGTACCTCGAAATACCTCCTCTCCAGGCTGCTCCAGAACCAGAAGCAGCTGTGATGTCGCGGGAGATGTCTCCTGCGCTCCGCAGGCCGTGGTGACTCCAGAAGAAGGCAGGCCGCAAAAAAAACAAAATGGCGGTCGTGACTCCTATGATCAGCTGCCCGGTAAAGTAAGAGAGCTGGATGAAGGCAGTAAGTGTCTGGAACGCGCCAGAGGTCCTCTCCTGGGTCGGATGAGCGGTCCAGAGCTGCGAGGGACTACGCCGGGAGCTGGAACAAGTCGGCAGCAGGTAAGTCCAAAAACAAGATGGCGGCCGGGTCCTGTGGGACAGAAGGCCGCAACAGTTTATATCCTCAGGAGCGCTGTAAAAGTGTGAAATAACACCCCAAAATAGCAGACAGAGGCTTGGAGGAGAGCCTCGGGGTTGTTATCTGTATGGATGGCTGAGATCACCGCCGGTAAGAAACGGATGAAAGTGTCCAAGTCAGGAGCTCACAGCAGACGCGACCGCTCTGGTTGCCGGCTAGCCATGCCCCCTCCCCCTCCCACAGTATATCTATCCCTGTCTCACAGTCACATAGTTCACAGTCTCATATGAACCGAATCTGAAATCCCCCATTCATATGAAGCGGAGGTCACCTGATTCAGCCAGCCAATTACTTTTTCTGACTTTTTTTTTTTTTTTTTTCGATGCCGCGGTTGTCGTAGTTCCTGTCCCACCTCCCCTGCACAGTTATTGGTGCAAAAAAAAAAAAAAAAAAAAAAAAAAAGAAAGAAAAAGCGCCAGGGAAGGTGGGAGGGGATACAAATTTTTAGTGCGTTTGCCGCGTGGTATTCAATTGGAATGGAATATCTTGAGCAGCCTGAATACCAATTCGATGGAACGCTGTTGGCTCATCTCTAATCCCTACTGATCCCTTAGACTGTTAGGACCCCACAGATCAACTGTTTCTCGGAGCAGGCAAATCCCATTATTGTTTAAATGTGGGGCGCTGCTTATTCGCTGTGTTCTTACAACCGCAGTTGTGGGTACTGTAGTTGTACCCTGTTCAAGTGTATGAGATGCCGCTGCAGCACCCATAACCATTTCAAACAAGAATATGTTGTAGGGAGGGGCCCCAGTCAGTAGAACATCCCGTCAGAGGGCCCCCGCATAATATAGTGCCATTCTTAAGTGATATGCAGGTTATTTGGGAGCCACCGCCAAAGGACTGCGAGACAGCACCTGGAATTTGGGACTGTTCTGCTGTATTCAGGAGGGCCGAGAGGGCTCCCTCGCTGCCATAGGGTACAGTTCGGGTTCACTAGTTGTCCTATATTTAAAGTAGTTCTGTGCACAATCCTTTTGGGTGATGTTATTCAGCTCCTGCATATGATGTACAGCATTACCTAGAATCGAACAGGAGGGCTGGTGGAGGATGGAGCAATTGGGGAATATATCATTGCCTGTCAGCCATTGCCTGTTGGAATAATCCAATCGGTATTGGCCTAATGGTCATCAGTCTTTGGGGACGGCATTATGTGGTGCGGAACAGGTCTGTGTAAAATGTAGAGGGGTGCAGCATAAGGCGCGGGGCGCCGTACCAGGCGAGACGACGTAGCAGCATACTGCACTATTTTGCCTTTTCTTTTTTTTTTTTTTTTTCTCCCCTTATTCTGCAGATGACACCTTCTGTACGTAAACCTGAGCTGTAAAGCCGGAGGAGATATAGGCAGTGACGGTGACGGCTCCTACAGGTTTATGTTTGTGTAAAGACAGTCACCACTATTACAATATTGTCTGACCCCTGTATAAGCAATGCCGCCCCTGCTACCTCTTGTGCCACCCCCTTTACCTCACAGATTGTAAGCTCTTGCGAGCAGGGCCCTCAGTCCCATTGTGTGACGTGACTATTTCTTTGTAATGCATTTTTCTCTCTGTATTTGAACCCTACAAGTTGTACAGCGCTGCAGAATACGTTGGCACTATAAAAATAAAATGTATTATTCTATTATTATTCATCATCTGTTTTCCCTTAGTCCTAACAACAGCACAAGCTCCTTTTAGTTCATTCTGTTCATGCCCCTCTTCATGGGGCGTGTAGCACAGCGTCGGATGAGTACGCAAGGCAGAGTGTCAGGAGATGAATATGAAGAGGGGCGTGAAGAGAATTAAGAACTAAGGGGCGGCGAGAGGTTATGACGTGGGGGTGCTCGGAGCAAGAGGGGCAATCCCCCTGAGTTCCATGAGCGGGATTTGCATACTGCAATAAACAGATTTTGACAGAAACAGCAAAGAGGAGAAGAAGAGACTGGAAGGTGGGAGTAGAATGGCCTTTTTAACCCCTTCCCGACATGCGCCGTAATAGTACGGCGCATGTCGGGTCTGTAACTATGGCGACCGCTCGGGAGCCGGGCGGCCGCCATAGCCGCCGGGTGTCTACTGCTTTAAGGCATTAACCCCTGCGGCGCCACGGTCAAAGGCGCCGGAGGCGCCATTTTTCCGGCGACGCATGGGCGCCGCCATTTTGCCGGTGGTCGCCTGCTCCTGGAGCATGCTCCAGGGCCGACGTCACGTTGGCATGACAGCCGGGAGCCTTTACAAGGCTCCCAGGCTTGTCTGCAAATGCTCTCTTTTGCAGGCTGGTCTATGCAGCCTGCAAAAGAAAGGATGATTTTTTGCTTTAGCATTGCAATGCATTAGTGATCAGACCCCCTGGGGTTCAACGCCCGTAGGGGGTCTAATAAATGGGAAAAAAAATCAAATAAATAAAGTTAAAATAAAAATAAAATAATAATAATAAAACATAAAAAGAATTACAAATTCAAATCACTCCCCTTTCCCTAGAACACATATAAAAGTAGTTAAAAACTGTGAAACACATACATGTTAGGTATCCCCGCGTCCAAAATTGCCCGCTCTAAAAATCTATAAAAATATCTTTCCTGTTCGGTAAACGCTGTAGCGGGAAAAATAGTCAAAAGTGCCAAAGTGCCGTTTTTTTTTTTTTTTTTCAGTGTTTTGATTCTGATATAAATTGGAATAAAAAGTGATCAAAGCAATAACATTTCCCGAAAATGGTAGAACTAAAGAGTACACCCGACCCCCGCAAAAAAAGACGCCATACACATCTCTGTACACGGACGTATAAAAAAGTTACGGCTGTCGGAATATGGCGACTTTTAGAAAAAAACAAAACAAAACAGTTTTGGAATTTTTTTTAAGGGGTCGAAATTTAAATAAAACCATAGAAATGTGGTATCCCTGGAACCGTACCGAAACACAGAATACAGGGGACATGTCATTTTGGCTGCACAGTGAACGCCGTAAAACCAAAGCCTGTAAGAATGTCGCAGAAATGCATTTTTTTCTTCAAATCCACCCCATTCTGATGGTTTTTCCTGCTTCCCAGTACATTATATAGAATAATTAATGGTGGCATCAGGAAGAAAAATTTGTCCCGCAAAAATTAAGACCTCATATGGCTCTGGGAGCGGAGAAATAAAAAAGTTATGGGGCTTAGAAGGAGGGGAGTAAAAAACGAAACAAAAAAAAAAAAAAAAAAAAAAAATGCCATTGCCGGGAAAGGGTTAAAGACGATCGTCTAACGACAGAATTAGAGCCCCGGTAACCGTCCTATGTAGTATCTGTGCGCCACCTGCTGGCTGGGATCCGTATATACAGGGTCTTTCGAGCTGTGCCGTTTGTTCCCCGCGCCCCCATCTGGATCAGCGTGGAACTGCACAGCCCGCACCCGGGGTTCACTATAACTGCAGCCTCGCGGCGATTACACAAGGATGCCCATAGGGGGCAGAGAGGAGATCCCGCAGCCGGGAGAAGAATTAGATCCGGGGAGGAGGGGGTGCGGCTCCGGAATGCAATAGTCCTATTGACAGAGAAGAAGGTCTGGAGCAGTGAGAACAGCGCCCTGCATGTTATCTAGTAGGCCGGCTAGAAGGAGCCGCTGACCGCTGACCCTCGGCAATGGGAGAATGAGCGGGAAATTCAAAGTGATCCATTGTCTTATGTCAGCCAATCAGCGCGAGACAGAGGAGGGGCTTGTAGGAGTCACGCCGAAGAATTACGTCATCAATGCAGGGTTCTCCTTCTGGTCCGACCACTCTCTATATAAAAAGGCGGCTGTGCAGAGGGACGCTTGTTCTAGTCTGTCAGCAGCAGCAGCACAGAAGATGTCTGGTCGCGGTAAAGGAGGGAAAGGTCTCGGCAAGGGCGGTGCCAAGCGGCACAGGAAGGTGCTCCGGGATAACATCCAGGGCATCACCAAGCCTGCCATCCGCCGTCTGGCTCGCAGAGGAGGCGTCAAGCGCATCTCCGGTCTCATCTATGAGGAAACTCGCGGTGTCCTGAAAGTCTTCCTGGAGAACGTCATCCGTGACGCCGTCACCTACACCGAGCACGCCAAGAGGAAGACCGTCACCGCCATGGACGTGGTGTACGCGCTCAAGCGTCAGGGCCGCACTCTCTACGGCTTCGGAGGCTAATTCCGCCGCTCCCCGACTCTCTACTTCATAACCCAAAGGCTCTTCTCAGAGCCGCCACATCCTCCTGAGAACAGAGCTGTCCCCGCCACCCACCTCTCCTCTGCCTTGTAGGTCTGGGGCTGCAGACGCCTCCTGTAGGCTGTAATGTCATCACTGCTGGAATACTGGAGAGAGTAGAAGAAGAAAACGGTCCAAACCTTCGGAATCTAAGCTTTGTGAACAGGTCCCTAGAAGTAGTCCTACTGCGGCTCTGCAGTGTAACCCCCGTGCCGGCAGCTCGGGCCGATAAGTAGCAGCTTAGTTTAACCCTCCAATCGCAGGTGCGTGCAGAGAGCACTGCACCTCGTAGAGATGTCAATGTAGCAAGCCGGAGATTAGAGCTTCTCTTTGGGTGTATAGTAAGTCTAGCAAGTACAAGAAAATAGCTGGAAAGAAAGGTTCTGGGTAGAAACACGTGCAGCAGCAGCAGCAGCAGCAGCAAGAAGCCAGAAATGGAGGGCTCAGCAGCTCTAGTGTGGAAGGTGTGGGGGGCTCTTAGAAGAGCCTTTGGGGTGATAGTACAGAGCAGGTGATGGAGCCGATTACTTGGCGCTGGTGTACTTGGTGACGGCCTTGGTGCCCTCGGACACGGCGTGCTTGGCCAACTCTCCGGGCAGCAGCAGGCGCACGGCGGTCTGGATCTCCCGGGAGGTGATGGTGGAGCGCTTGTTGTAGTGAGCCAGGCGGGAGGCTTCTCCTGCGATGCGCTCGAAGATGTCGTTGACGAAGGAATTCATGACGACCATGGCCTTGGAGGAGATACCGGTGTCGGGGTGGACCTGCTTCAGCACCTTGTACACGTAGATGGCATAGCTCTCCTTCCTGGCCCTCTTACGCTTCTTGCCGTCCTTCTTCTGGGCCTTGGTCACGGCTTTCTTGGAGCCCTTCTTGGGCGCTGGGGCAGACTTGGCGGGATCAGGCATGGTATAACACGGAGATCTCTTTCACACGAGAATGAGAGAAAGTAATGTCTGTGCTCCTCCCAGCGCAGCCCTATTTATAGGCGGGCTATGCAAATGAGCGCCGCTGTCTGTGCGCTGTTCTACTGGACCAGCAAACCATGTGACTTTTGCAAGCCCCGCCTGCTGAAGCGGATTGGTGGTTCCACAAATCTGGCCTCTATTGGCGGCTTGAGATGTGTCCAATGAGAGTTGCAGGAGGGCGGGGCAGAACTATATATATAAGGCAGGAGGAGCCGGTACAGGGCAGGATATTCTGTGTTCCATTACAGTAACTGACGATCCACGAACCATGTCTGGACGCGGCAAGCAAGGAGGCAAAGCTCGTGCTAAGGCCAAGACCCGCTCATCCCGGGCGGGACTTCAGTTCCCCGTCGGTCGTGTGCACAGGCTTCTCCGCAAGGGCAACTACGCCGAGAGGGTTGGTGCTGGTGCTCCCGTCTACCTGGCGGCCGTACTGGAGTATCTGACCGCTGAGATCCTGGAGTTGGCTGGTAATGCTGCACGGGACAACAAGAAGACCCGCATCATCCCCCGTCACCTGCAGCTGGCCGTGCGCAATGACGAGGAGCTGAACAAACTGCTGGGTGGCGTGACCATCGCCCAGGGAGGCGTCCTGCCCAACATCCAGGCCGTGCTGCTGCCCAAGAAGACCGAGAGCAGCAAGCCCAGCAAGAGCAAGTGAGCGCCGCTCCCACCCCATCCGTCTATACAAGCAAAGGCTCTTCTAAGAGCCACCACCTTGTCTACAGCAGAGCTGCCTCCTGTCTACAATACGGGCTGTCCGTCTATTCTGAAGCCAACTCCTGGCCCGACCGGCGGCCCTTACAGGGAAGCACCGTGGGGGTGACTGAGCGGGAGGAGGATTCACTCTGTAGGGAGATGTGGTGCGGGCGCGGGGTTTTGTGTCAGGTCGGGCTGGTGGTAATCTGCTAATGCTCTCTTCCCAGGCAGGTAGTATAAGCGGAGCTTAGATATAACGGGCGGGCGGGCGGGCGGGCGGGCGGGCGGGCGCGCGCTGATACAAAGCCGAGGTGAGCGCCGGCTCCTCCGGGTGACGCTTTGTCTTTTCTCCCCGCTCACACGGTTGGTGGTTTTGAAATTCCCGCTCAGTCGCAGTGACCGTTACAATCCGCGCGAGAGCCGGCAGCGTCACGTGGCGCAGAGAGAAGGGGCGCGAATTTCAAAACCTCCCCAGAGCTGAGCCCTCTCCCACTGAAGAAGATTCAGCAGCGGACTGGGGCGGCCCTCAGGTTATTGTAGAAGGATGTGCGGAGTAGGCATATACTAGGTACGGAGAGGAGGAGGGAGGGAGATGTGGTTGCGGGCGCAGGGTCTTGTCAGTTAGGGATAGTAATGGCTGTGCTCATCCTAATCCTCTCTCCCCGCCAGGGCACAGCCCACGGTGGCAGGCTTACAAGTGCCGATGAAACGGGCGTTAAAGGGCTGATCCGGGTGAACCTTTGTCTATCTCCCCGCTCACACGGGTGGTTTTGCAATTCCCATTCAGTGACCGTTACAACCCGCGCGAGAGCCGGCAGCGTCACGTGGTGCAGAGAGAATGGGCGCGAATTTCAAACCCTCCCCAACTGAAGAAGATTCAGCGGCGCTCAGGTCATTGTAGAAGGCGCTAGGGAGAGATGCGCGGAGTAGGCACATACTAGCGACGGAGAGGAGGGAGGGAGGGAGATGTGGTGCGGGCGCAAGGGTCAGTTAGGGATAGTAATGGCTGTGCTCATCCTAATCCTCTCTCCCGCCAGGCACAGCCCACGGTGGCAGGTTTAGAAGTGCCGATGAAACGGGCGTTAAAGGGCTGATCCGGGCGAACCTTTGTCTATCTTCCCGCTCAATCGTAGATTCCCATTCATTCAGTGACCGTTACAACCCGCGCGAGAACCGGCAGCGTCAGGTGGTGCAAAGGGAGAAAGGACGCGAATTTCAAGCCTCCGCCTGTCTATTACATCCTCCGCTGCTGCTGCTGCTGCGAAGTAAGATTGAGTCAGCAGTCAGTGGGGGCGGCGCTCAGGTTACTGTAGAGGGCGCTGCAGTTACATATGTGCCTGTTATACATACAAAGGAGGGAGACGAGATATCGCTAACTCAGTGACTGTAAGGGGAAAGGGTAACCTCTCTATTAGCAGCCAGTGAAGGCTTCTCTTCTCCCCTCCCGAGAGGAGAAAGACAACGGCTACAGCTCGTCTGAGGGAGGATTTTTGGTGGCTCTGAGAAGAGCCTTTGTGTTGTCAGACGGTGCCTGGGCAGATTTAAGCCCTCTCCCCACGAATCCTGCGGGCCAGCTGGATGTCTTTGGGCATGATGGTGACCCTCTTGGCGTGGATGGCGCACAGGTTGGTGTCCTCAAAGAGCCCGACCAGGTAAGCTTCGCTAGCTTCCTGCAGGGCCATGACGGCGGAGCTCTGGAAGCGGAGATCCGTCTTGAAGTCCTGGGCGATCTCTCGAACCAGGCGCTGGAAGGGAAGCTTACGGATCAGCAGCTCGGTGGACTTCTGGTAGCGGCGGATTTCACGCAGAGCGACTGTACCAGGGCGGTAGCGGTGAGGCTTCTTCACTCCGCCGGTGGCGGAGCGCTCTTCCTGGCGGCCTTAGTGGCCAGCTGCTTGCGGGGAGCTTTCCCTCCGGTGGATTTGCGGGCGGTCTGCTTGTTCTTGCCATCGCTTCAGTATAGACGTTACACAGCGGTGATATGAGCTGAGGAGCGGAAAGAGCGACATATTTATACAGCCGGGGCTCGTCCTCATTGGCTCATGGAAAGCCCGCCCCCTCCATCTCATTGGTTTATTTCTACAGTCCAGCATTAGCGCTCATGCCCCTCCCCCAGACCCCGTGCAGCACGGCGCTGTACAGCCCCCGCCGGCATGCATCAGGCTACACAGGGGACAATCTGTGGCGTTCCCCCCCGCAACATAACGAGGCGATTAGAACCTGTAAACCTGAGGAGAAGAAACGGAGGAAATTCAAACCTGGTGGAAGCGCCAATCAGCTGCGGAGGGCGGGGATTATGATGCTGGCACTGGTCACATGACTTGCTGGTCCAGTAGAACAGCGCGCAGACAGCGGCGCTCATTTGCATAGCCCGCCTATAAATAGGGCTGCGCTGGGAGGAGCACAGACATTATTTTCTCTCATTCTCGTGTGGGAAAAGATCGCCGTGCTACCATGCCTGATCCCGCCAAGTCTGCCCCAGCGCCCAAGAAGGGCTCCAAGAAAGCCGTGACCAAGGCCCAGAAGAAGGACGGCAAGAAGCGTAAGAGGGCCAGGAGGGAGAGCTATGCCATCTACGTGTACAAGGTGCTGAAGCAGGTCCACCCCGACACCGGCATTTCTTCCAAGGCCATGAGCATCATGAATTCCTTCGTCAACGACGTCTTTGAGCGCATCGCAGGAGAAGCCTCCCGCCTGGCTCACTATAACAAGCGCTCCACCATCACCTCCCGGGAGATCCAGACCTCCGTGCGCCTGCTGCTGCCCGGAGAGTTGGCCAAGCACGCCGTGTCCGAGGGCACCAAGGCCGTCACCAAGTACACCAGCGCCAAGTAATCGGCTCCATCACCTGCTCTGTACTATCACCCCAAAGGCTCTTCTAAGAGCCCCCCCACCCCTTCCACACTAGAGCTGCTGAGCCCTTCATTTCTGGTGTTTATTCCCCGGACCAGAGGCTTTATTTATCCCGATCCGTTTTGTCATTGTATTTATGGACGTTACACCGCACTGTTTGTATTATCCTCAAGGCGAAGGAACTTATCCGCCTGATAACCTCGTATCTATCGCGTGTATCTACATCTGCGCACACTGGCAAAGTAAAGGAGAAACTTTAGGCAGTGCACACTGTACAGCGACAGGAACGCTCTTAAGATTTATGCATTTGTTCACACGTTCCCTGAAGCTTAAGAGCGTTTATCTCCACGCTCTCCGGTATTCCTACAGTAGCCGCAGCGACAGCTCCAGCCCTAGAGGGCAGAGGAGAGGTGGGTGGCGGGGACAGCTCTGTTCTCTGGAGGATGTGGCGGCTCTGAGAAGAGCCTTTGGGTTATGTAGTAGAGAGTCGGGGAGCGGCGGAATTAACCTCCGAAGCCGTAGAGAGTGCGGCCCTGGCGCTTGAGCGCGTACACCACGTCCATGGCGGTGACGGTCTTCCTCTTGGCGTGCTCGGTGTAGGTGACGGCGTCACGGATGACGTTCTCCAGGAAGACTTTCAGGACACCGCGAGTCTCCTCATAGATGAGACCGGAGATGCGCTTGACGCCTCCTCTGCGAGCTAGACGGCGGATGGCAGGCTTGGTGATGCCCTGGATGTTATCCCGGAGCACCTTCCTGTGCCGCTTGGCACCGCCCTTGCCGAGACCTTTCCCTCCTTTACCGCGACCGGACATCTTCTGTGCTGCTGCTGACAGACTAGAATAAGCGTCCCTCCGCACAGCCGCCTTTTTATATAGAGAGTGGTCGGACCAGAAGGAGAACCCTGCTATGATGACGCAATTATGGGGCGTGTCCTGAAGCCACTCCCCCCCTCCCCTGCTTTCCTCCTCTGATTGGCAGAACTTTCACCCGTTAGTGATTCGGAGCTTTCCCGCTCATATCCTACAGTTCTCGCCGCCTCTCCCTGTCCCTGCTGCCGCTCTCAGCTCGGCCCCGGAGACAATGGACGTCTGCCGGCTTTCTCCACCCGCCCCAGTGTCATCACAAACCTACTGCTGGGAGCCGGAGCTCCCCCAGACAAGTCATTCAGCTGCAGCACAGACAGTGCGTTATAAATACAAGAGAACACGCTGAACAGGAGGCAGCAAAGATCCGAGTTTCTGGGTCCAGAAGTGACCCCGAAATAACGGTGTGCGCTCTCAGGGGAGAACGAGCCTGGACGCCGGGAGGTTGTACTGGGGGAGAAGGGGATGAGGCTGGGTGACAAGAGCTCTCAGGGGAGCCCCCTCCTCAGCCTGTGTAGGAACGAGTAGTGTCAGGCGGGGGCTCCCCTGAGAGCGCTTGTCACCCAGCCTCATCCCCCTTCTCCCCCAGTACAACCTCCCGGGCGTCCAGGCTCGTTCCCCGCTGATCTGATACAGACCTGGGAGTATGTATCGTTTGTCCCCCTACCACAAGCACGCACACAGCCGCCCGCCGTACACCGCAGCGACCCCCGGCATCAGGCTGCATTCGGGACTGCAGGGATTGTGTAGCTCAGACATACTGACAATTCCTCCTCCTCCTCCTCCTCCTCCTCCCCCTTTATCCAGACAGAGGCCCCCGCCAGTAACGAGGAGGATGCGCGGCCAATCTACTGGATTACTGCCCCTATAAACCCTCAGCGGCCTCAGCTTTTAGTCCTCATTACTACCCCGCTGGACCGGTCACCTGGAGAAACCTGCGGGGATGTTACCCTGTAGTGACCGCTCATGTGTCGGTGCGGATACGGGAATGGAGCCCTGGTCATAGGATTGCCGTTAATATGACGCCCCCGCCCCCCCGTTGGCTGGGGAGATAGCGATCATACAGCTCTGCCGGGACAAGGTGGTGGCTCTGAGAAGAGCCTTTGTGGGACAAGTACAGGGCGGCTCGGGCTTATTTCTTAGCCGCGGGCTTCTTGGCTTTAGCAGCCTTCTTAGCCGGACTCTTGGCAGCTTTGGGCTTGGCAGCCTTCTTAGCTGGGCTCTTGGCAGCTTTGGGCTTAGCCGCCTTCTTAGCCGGGCTCTTCGTCACCTTCTTGGCTTTAGGAGCCGCCTTCGGCTTCTTGGGGCTCTTGGCCGCCTTCTTGGCGGCCGCGGCAGGCTTCTTGGCTTTCTTCGGGCTCTTGGCCGCGGTCGGCGCCTTCTTAGGAGACTTAGCCGCGGGCTTCTTGGCGGCAGCTTTCTTGGGCTTGGCCGCTGCAGGCTTCTTCTTGGCCGCCTTGTCCTTACTCTCCGCCTGCTTCTTGTTCAGCTTGAAGGAGCCGGAGGCGCCGCTGCCTTTCACCTGGATCAGGGTTCCCTTGGTCACCAGAGCCTTAAGGCCCAGCTTGACACGGCTGCGGTTCTTGTCTGTATCGTAGCCGCCAGCAGCCAGCACCTTCTTCAGGGCGGCCACAGACACCCCACTGCGCTCCTTGGAGGCGGACACGGCTTTGACGATCAGCTCGGACACGGTGGGACCGGAGGATTTCTTGCTCTTCTTGGCGCCCCCTGCGGCTGCTTTCTTCGGCTGCTTCTTGGATTTGGCGGCCGGTTCGGCGGGAGGGGGAGCAGCGGCAGCGGCGGGCGCGGTTTCTGCCATGATACGAATCGAGCTCTAATTCCTTTCCTAGACGGGAAAACACTGGGGCCGAAGCAGCCGCCGCCTCTTATATGCACAGCGGTGCGCACTGATTGGCTGCTGAGCGGCCTCGGCCTCACCTCCTATTGGCTGTCACTCAGCACAGGGCCAGAGTCAAGCTCCGCTCTCCCCGTGTGCTTCCCTGCCCGGGATCAGAGCCCATTACCGGCTAGAACCGGACAGGAGAGCTTCCATTCTTCGTGTCTCCCCACTCCCCGACATCCTCCCTAACAGTCCCTGGCCGTCACTGGCGGAGGTGCGGGGGTGGTGCGGAGAGGAGGCCCCGGGATTTCCGCCATAGCACCCCCACATCTGTCCATCACTATCTATGCAGGAAGATGAAACCGCTGCGGGAGCTGCCCCCTTCTATTCCCGGCGCTTGTCACCATCCCCGGGATCTTTACCACAAGCTCTATGCTACAGGAAGCTGATTGTACGATGCGGGGACAAGCTGGAGCTGCTGAGAGCCGGGGAGGGTAACACAGGCGGCGGCTCCGCTCACTGCCGGCTCCCTGTCCTCACATCAGATAGATACATATATATATATATATATATATATATATATATATATATATATATATATATATATATATATATATATATATATATATATATATATATATATATATATATATATATATATATATATATACTGCAGACAGGGGGGCCGCTTCTCATGGGGCTCTGCCCTGCAGCAATGTCTATACACCGGGCAGAATAGAAAAGCGGGGACATTGTGTATATACAGCTGTCTGCACAGAGGCGTGTAGGATGGGATGATGGCTGGAGGTGATTTCAGTCTCCTGCAGTTACACGTATTATATAGGATGGGATGCATACAAGGTGATAGTGATCCAAACCTGACAATCACTACCATCATGAACTATTGAAAAGTTTGTCTTTGCTTCAATGTGTCAGTTTAGACCCTGTGCGATCTGTATGGCAATTACAATCCACAACCAACAGCACAGTAAGACACATTACAGATAGACACACGGCCATACAGCAAGTCGTTGTGTGGGGATTGCAGTCAGAAGTAGCAGCTCCAGGTGTCAGTGTGAAAGCGTGACTGCCCAAAAACTGGAAATAAAATATGATGACATCAATGACATTTCCGCCATATTTATGTTTTTATGACCATCCAGACGCCAGCAGATGATCCAGAAACCCTAACTATGTAGGAACCCTAAAATATGCTGGATATTGGCCAAGTGTCCCCAAGGGTTGCATCTGGGAATGGAGTATCATTGAAGCTGCAGGTCTGGCGTACCCCGACTTCTCAAAGCATTTGGGATCTCTTGTTAGGCACATTACACCGATATGTTTTATTCCCGGGAGTTATGGCGTATTCACAAAAGATGTATGATTAGATGGATCGGAGGGGCGGCTTATTAGCCTGTAGATCGATAGAACTACATCCTGCTGACAACCTCTGCCAGGCTAGAAAAAGGTCTGATTGATTTTATTTCCATATTCAGACAGATATGATCTTTGCTCCTGTCTATCTTATTGTGCCACATGTGGTCACAGCTCCCACCTCTGCCCCTACTCAGCCAGACATGCCCTGAAACTAGTGGACATAAAACAGTGACAGCAGGTCCGCCAATAGGCCAGTACTACTGCTACTGGTGTCAGGGGCCCGGCCAGAGGACGCAGATCTGAGTTGAGCACATACGCGGCTGAAGCGAGGAGCTGACACAGGTCAGCTCCTCGCTTCGCCGCTGCCGCCTGTCTCGCTGACACATATGCGGCTGAAGAGAGGAGCTGACCTGTGTCAGCTCCTGACTTCGCCGCTGCCGCCTCTCTCGCTGACACATATGCGGCTGAGCCGGTGTCAGCTCCTCACTTCGCCGCTGCCGCCTCTCTCGGTGACACATATGCGGCTGAGCCGGAACCCGGCTCAGCCGCATATGTGTCAGCGAGAGAGACACCCAGCGGCGAAGCGTGGAGCTGACCCGTGTCAGCTCCTTCCTTCAGCCGCATGTGTCAACGAGAGAGACGCGCAGAGAGCGGCGAGGGAGCGGAGGAGAAGGTAAGTTTAATGTGGAGGTGGAACGTGAATCTGGGGGCAGATGAAGAAGAGGACGGCATGACACTGTGGGGACATGAATCTGGGGACAGATGAAAGAGAGGACGGAATGACACTGGGGCAGATGAAGGAGGGGACGGCATGACACTGTGGGGACATGAATCTGGGGGCAGAGATGGGGACATGAATCTGGGGGCAGAGATGGAGAGGGGACATGAATCTGGGGGGACATGAATCTGGGGGCAGAGATGGAGGGGACATGAAACTGGGGGCAGAGATGTGGGGACATGAATCCCTGGGCAGAGATGGAAGGGGGACATGAAACTGGGGGCAGATGAAGGGTGTATATGAAACTGGGGGAGAGATAGAGGGGGGACATATAATTTACGGGTGACTGTAGGAGGATTATACTGTGTGTGGGCACATGACAAATTAATGAGTGGGCGGAGTCAACACAAAAGTGGGTGGGGCTAAATTTGTTGCGGCGCGCTAAGCGCGCCACACATTTTGTCCCTCTTTTAGCTCTTCAAAAGTTGGGAGGTATGGAGATGGGGGGACATGAATCTGGGGGCAGAGATGGAGGGACATGAATCTGTGGGCAGAAATGTGGGGACATGAATCGGGGGGCAGAGATGGAGGGGACATGAATCTGGGGGCAGAGATGGAGGGGACATGAATCTGGGGGCAGAGATGGAGGGGACATGAATCTGAGGGCAGATGAAGGGTGTATA
Organism: Leptodactylus fuscus; assembly: GCF_031893055.1. Taxonomy (NCBI): domain Eukaryota; kingdom Metazoa; phylum Chordata; class Amphibia; order Anura; family Leptodactylidae; genus Leptodactylus; species Leptodactylus fuscus. The sequence continues at coordinate 84,769,563 of NC_134274.1, read as the reverse complement.
TGAAGCTAGGGGAGAGACGGAGGGGGACATATAATTTACGGGTGACTGTAGGAGGATTATACAGTGTGCGGGCAAATGGGAAATTAATGAGTAGGCGGAGTCAACATAACAGTGGGTGGGGCTAAATTTCTCGCGGCGCGCAAAGCAAAAATGGCAGGGGGGGGGGGGGGGGGCAGACACTTAGGCTTTATGGGGCCCCAAAATTCCTGATGGCGGCCCTGAGTGACAGGATGTATCATTCGCAGTGGCAGGGCTGTTGGGTACCATCACATGGTGCAGGAGGATTCAATGGTATGGGCTGTATTCTGTGATACTCCTTAGGATATGTGATATTCTCTACATAGTTCATACCATCACCAATAGACAGATAAGCCAATGTGGACAGCAAGAGCCCCGGGGCCAGGCACCAATTCCAACATGGCAGCAGACTAGTGGTTATAAGCCAAGTTGCTCATCTGAAGAGTCTGACTTTCCCTATGCCTATCCCGAAACACGCCATCAGGTATATTCTGTTACCCTAGACCATCCAGACTTCAGGGCTACTGGGTGTCAGATTAGCAGAACGCACTGTACTGTCATTTATGTGAGGCTTGTACTAGAACTAGAACAGTCATAGCGACTAGAGATGAGCGAACAGTGTTCTATCGAACACATGTTCGATCGGATATCAGGCTGTTCGATGTGTTCGATTCGAATCGAACATCACGTGGCAAACTCCAAAAAAAATTGATTCCCCTCCCACCTTCCCTGGCGCATTTTTTTGCACCAATAACAGCGCAGGGGAGGTGGGACAGGAACTACGACAACGGGGGCATTGAAAAAAATCGGAAAAAGTCATTGGCTGCCGAAATCAGGTGACCTCCATTTTAGACGAATAGTGGATTTCAAATCCGGGTCATATGAGAATGTGAACTGTGTGAGTAAGAGACAGGGATAGCTGTACAGGCAGGGATAGCTAGGGATAACCTTTATTTAGGTAGGAATGTTATTAAAAATAACTTTTTGGGGCTCTATCGGGTGTGTAATTGTGATTTTTGTGAGATAAACCTTTTCCCATAGGAATGCATTGGACAGCGCTGATTGGCCAGAGTACGGAATTTGACCAATCAGCGCTGGCTCTGCTGGAGGAGGAGGAGTCTAAGATCACTCCACACCAGTCTCCATTCTGGTCCGACCTTAGACTCCGCCTCCTCCAGCAGAGCCAGCGCTGATTGGTCGAATTCCGTACTCTGGCCAATCTGCGCTGGCCAATGCATTCTATTAGCCTGATGAAGTAGAGCTGAATGTGTGTGCTTAGCTCAACTACGCTGGTGGAGTAGTTGAGCTAAGCACACACATTCAGCTCTGCTTCATCAGGCTTATAGAATGCATTGGCCAATCAGCGCTGGCCAATGCATTCTATTAGCGTGAGCTGAGTGTGCACAAGGGTTCTAGTGCACCCTCGGCTCTGTTACATCTGATGGGCTGACCAGCACACGGTGTAGTTGAGCAGAACTGGCTCAACACAGCTGAGTCTCTGCATACCCATAGGAATGCATTGGCCAGCCTTCGGCCAATCAGTGCTGGCTCTGCCGAAGGAGGCGGAGTCTAAGGTCGGACCTGAATGGAATACGGAATTCGACCAATCAGCGCTGTCCAATGCATTCCTATGGGAAAAAGTTAGCTTGCGAAAACCGCAAGCTGACAGGGATTTCCATGAAATAAAGTGACTTTTATGCCCCTAGACATGCTGTCCCAGTGTCATTTCAAGGTGTTGGTATCATTTCCTGGGGTGTCATAGTGGACTTGGTGACCCTCCAGACACGGATTTGGGTTTCCCCCTTAACGAGTATATGTTCCCCATAGCCTATAATGGGGTTTGAAACCCGTTCGAACACTCGAACAGTGAGCGGCTGTTCGAATCGGATTTCGAACCTCGAACATTTTAGTGTTCGCTCATCTCTAATAGCGACCCCTCGCTCCACCTTACTTAAGTCTATGTAAAGGAAACGGATACCTCCTGGGAGCTAAAGAGGAAATGAAGGTGGAGAAGTCAGGACTGCAAAAGTGTTATAACCTGAGCTGTGCCTACCAGGCAATAAGGCAATCTTTAGAAATCATGACAGATAAAGATTTATGACCGGAGCAGCCATTGACACAGGCAAGCCAAATACATAGTCCTCTCTCCTCGTAGGATTTTATAACTAGCCCACGAAAAATGAAGAATAGTGGTCGCCTTAGGCAAGGGTGATGTCATCAGGATTCGGCGCAATCAGTTCTTCTTCATCCGTCTCGGGTTTCTAAAAGATAGCAATTGTATGTAAGGTTATCGTACCATGACAGAGATATCCAATACATGGAAGCCCAGGCACAGGGCGGACAAGTCACATTTCCAGGCATAAGTCACGGTTGGGCGGACAAGTCACATTTCCAGGCATAAGTCACGGTTGGGCGGACAAGTCACATTTGCCGGCATAAGTCACAGTTGGGCGGACAAGTCACATTTGCCAGCATAAGTCACGGTTGGGCGGACAAGTCACATTTGCCAGCATAAGTCACAGTTGGGCGGACAAGTCACATTTGCCAGCATAAGTCACGGTTGGGCGGACAAGTCACATTTGCCAGCATAAGTCACATTTGCCAGCATAAGTCACATTTGCCAGCATAAGTCACATTTGCCAGCATAAGTCACATTTGCCAGCATAAGTCACATTTGCCAGCATAAGTCACATTTCCCGGCATAAGTCACATTTCCCGGCATAAGTCACGGTTGGGCTTAATAGTCGGGCCCAGAGAGATTACCATGAGTGCTATCTCTGGCAGTGGGCTTAATAGTCGGCCCCGGAGGGTCGGCGGTGGGGCTTAATAGTCGGGCCCGGAGAGAGTTCCAGGGATGGCTGTTTGTCAGGGGGCTTAATGGTGGGGTCCGATCCGCCTCCCGTGGAAGCCTGCCTGGGGGAGCGGTGAGGACTCTCGAGGGCCAGCGGAAGGAAGAGGTAGTGCTGTTTTTGACTCCGGCGGAAAGTGCCGGGAGATGTGGAGTTGGAGGGTTGCCCCGAGGCGAGGTCTGCAGGGAGAACCGGGTTCCGGACCGGGCGGGCCTAGGGGAGGCAAGTCGGGCCGGGGCTCACCCTCCTGGGCAGGGTCCGAGGGGAGCTTCCCCCTGAGAGAACTTCCACTTCCGCAGACACTTTGAAAAAAAATCGGAGCCCCCGAGGAGGCCTTCCTGCAGCGAGCGCCAGACCGGGATGGGGCTCACCCTCCTGGGCAGGGCCGAGGGGAGCTTCCCCCTGAGAGAATTTCCACTTCCGTAGACACTTTGTCAAAATTTCAACTTTCAAAATACTTCCGCGGGCCAGATTTCACTCCGGCGATCGGCGGCGTCATGCCTGCGGCGGTGCACCTCGGGCGGTACAAGTCTACCTTGTCTGCTTTAATCCTCTTGATTTCCCGGCACACCAGAGACTCCTTGAGGATCAGACATTCGGATTGCAATTTACTGCAAAGCCTCATTAGCACAAGATTCAGAAAGCCACTTAAGTCTTACGTTTTGCAGCAACTGTGGTTTTCTTTGATAATAATAATAACAACAACAACAACAACAACAACAACAACAACAACAACAACAACAACAACAACAACAACAACAACAACAATAATAATAATAATAATAATAATAATAATAATAATAATAATAATAATAAATTTATTTATATATCGCCAACATATTCCGCAGCACTGTACATTTTGTAGGGTTCAAATACAGACAGATACATAACAAAGAACGTCATTTCACACAATGGGACTGAGGGCCCTGCTCACAAGAGCTTACTATCTATGAGGTAGAGGGGGGGTGACACAAGAGGTAGGAGGGGCGGCATTGCTTATACAGGGGTCAGACACTTTTGTAATAGAGGTTACTGTCATTACACAAACAAAACTTTATGAGCCATCACTAGTGGTGTCCTGTAACATGTGGATGGAGCTTGGACAAATAAAGTTATCTGGAAAAGACATCATATCATGTGGGGTAATGTGGGAGCGGGGACAGAGGAGGGTTAAATTTTGGGGATTCTAATTATAGCATGGAAGGGTTTACGTTAGAAATTGTGATAGGCCTGTCTGAAAAGATGTGTCGTTAGTTTGCATTTGGAACTGTAGAAATTGGGAGTTAATCTTATTGTCCAGGGTAGAGCATTCCAGAGAAGTGATGCAGCTCGGGAGAAGTCTTGTATACGAGCGTGGGAGGTTCTGATAATAGGGGATGTAAGTGTTAGGCCATTGAGTGAACGGAGAGCACGGGTTGGGCAGTAGACGGAGATGAGGGAGGAAATGTAGGGAGGTGCGGCATTATGGAGAGCCTTGTGGAGGAGGATGATAACTTTATATTTTATTCTATAATGAATAGGCAGCCAGTGTAGCAACTGGCACAGACCCGAGGCATCGCTGTAGTGTCTAGCCTGATAGATGAGCCTGGCCGCTGCATTCAGAATAGATTGTAGAGGGGAGAGTTTAGTGAGGGGAAGACCGATTAGTAAGGCGTTACAGTAGTCAAGGCGAGAATGAATCAGAGAGACAATAAGTGTCTTTAGTGTTTCTCTGGTGAGGAAAGGGCGTATTCTGGAGATGTTTTTGAGGAGGAGGTGACATGAACGTGCGAGTGATTCAATATGCGGGGTGAAGGAAAGGTCTGCGTCAAACATGACCCCGAGGCAGCAGGCATGCTGCCTAGGAGTTATAGTAAGGCCTGACACTGCAATGGATATATCAGGGACAGATCTGTTAGATGGTGGAAACAGTAGTAGTTCAGTCTTAGAGAGATTTAGTTTCAGATAGAGCGAGGACATGATATTAGAGACAGCAGAAAGACAGTCACTAGTGTTCTGTATGAGTGCAGGGGTGATGTCACGGGAAGATGTGTATAATTGGGTGTCATCAGCATAAAGATGGTACCTGAAGCCAAATCTGGCGATGGTTTGTCCAATGGGGGCTGTGTAGAGAGAAAAGAGCAGGGGGCCTAGGACCGAGCCCTGAGGAACCCCAACAGCAAGGGAAAGAGGGGAAGAAACAGAGCCCGCAAATGATACACTGGAAGTGCGGTCTGAGAGATAAGAGGGGAACCAGGAGAGCGCAGTGGCGTTGAGGCCGACTGAGCGGAGCATAGTGAGGAGGAGAAGATGATGATCAATAGTGTCAAAAGCTGCAGAGAGGTCCAGAAGAATAAGAAGAGAGAAGTCACCATTGGATTTAGCCATTAGGAGATCATTGGAGACTTTTGCGAGAGCCATTTCAGTAGAGTGCAGAGATTGTAAGGGGTCAAGCAGAGAGTTAGCAGAGAGATAGCGGTTTAAACGAGAATAGACCAGGCGTTCCAAAAGTTTAGAGATGAAGGGCGGGTTAGAGATGGGTCGATAGTTAGCAGCACAGGGTGGGGTTTTTCCAATAGCGGAGTTATAACAGCATGCTTGAAGGAGGATGGAGAGAGAGAGAGAGAAAGAGAAAGAGAAAGAGAAAGAGAAAGAGAAAGAGAAAGAGAAGAGAGAGAGAGAGAGAGAGAGAGAGAGAGAGAGAGAGAGAGAGAGAGAGAGAGAGAGAGAGAGAGAGAGAGAGAGAGAGAGAGAGAGAGAGAGAGAGAGAGAGATTAAATATTTTAGTAAGGCAAGTCGTGACAGCAGGCGACAGAGGTTGGAGAAGGTGCGAGGGGAAGGGGTCACTACTGCAGGTTGTAGGGCGAGATGAAGAAAGTAGCTGAGAGACTTCCTCTTCTGTAACAGGTTGAAAAGATGAGAAAAGACAGTCTGAAGTGCGGTTGGTGAGGGGATCAGTACTATGGTAGGTGATGGGATCAATGCCACCTGGGGCTTTGGCAGTTATTTCCTGATGGATCTTATCAATTTTATCATGGAAATACGTGGCCAGGTCATCAGCACTAAGGACTGTGAATGGCGTCTGCACCTTGGCTGTGAGTAAGGAGTGAAAAGTTTCAAAAATCCTTTTAGGGTTGCTGGAGAGAGAAGAGATGAGGGCGGTGAAGTAGAGTAAGAGAACAATCGATGTAATCTTTGTGCAGGGCCAGCTGAGACGTAGTGAGGTCATTATGAGATTTAATTGAAGGATATGCGCTTTCTAGAGTAGAGACTCGACTGTCTATATGATGAAGTTCCGCTCTAATATCCTCAAGTTGCTGAAGAACTGGGTCTAGGGCGGCTGACAGAGCTTGTTGTAGAAATGTTCTTAAGAAGGTGCTATCCTCCAGGCGGTCCTGGTCAATATTACTCTCAGCATCCGAGTCATCACCTGTGTCAGGCTCCCTATTGTGGTCAGGCGCCATTTTCAGCGATCCGGCGGGAGATTGTCGATTTTTCTTTCTAAGATACTTTTGCAAGTCACTTTGGAGTTTAGTTTGATTGGGAGTACCAGCGAGGTCTGTGCCTTTGTCTTTATTTGGTTTAACCATCTTGATGGATGCAATATAAGTGAGGGAGAGGGACGAGGTCAAGACTATAACATCTAGCAAACAGAGAGCATCAGTCTAAATGACAACATAGACAAGAGTGTTCTTGGAGATTCACTTAGGTACAGGGAGGGGAGAGGTCCCCAAATATCAATAGGTAAGGTTGACAATCTCAGCGTCTAGGCAGACAGTCGTCCTCTGCAAGCGAGGTATCAGGTATAATTGGGTTCTACGTCTCTTAGTGCAGTAGTGGGGATGATATTCCTGTAGGTAAGACAGCCTTTCCCAATCTTAACTGCTACGACTAATCCACAGGGGAGGTTCGGATGAGACCCTGTTAGAGAAGGCGGCAGGGGGCTGCAGGGGAGGGCAAGAAAGCCCAGGTGTGGGAGTGCGGAAAGAATGTAGAATAACTCTAGCCGAGGACCGTAGATATCGAGGGTCAGGGACACCACTTATGGGATATGAATGTAAAACTTTCCGGAGAGGAGATATAGGGGAGGAGGGTAGCAGAAGGGTTTATTAAAGCAGACAAGGCCGGAGGACCTGATGGTATAAGCGCAAGAGTTCTTAAAATGTGCAGTGACCAGCTGTGTGGTATTATTACACACATGTACAATACGAGTCTAAAGCTGGGAGTGGTACCTCGACTGTGGAAAACATCTTGTGTGGTGCCAGTCCCAAAGATACCCAACCCGGTGGGCTACAATGACTACCGACCCGTAGCACTGACATCTCACCTGATGAAGGTCCCAGAGAGACTGGTCCTGACACACCTACACCCCCTAGTGAGCTCCGCTCTGGACCCCCTCCAGTTTGCCTATCGGCCGGGCATTGGGGTAGATGACGCCATCATCCACCTTCTTCATAGAGTTCTCTCTCACCTAGAGAAACCCGGGAACACTGTGAGAATATTGTTCTTTGACTTCTCCAGTGCGTTCAACACCATTCAGCAAGGGCTACTGAGGGAAAAGCTGAACCTTGGTGGAGTGGACCATCACCTGTCCAACTGGACCCTAGACTACCTGACAACCCGCCCTCAGTATGTGAGAGCCCGGGACTGTGTGTCTGACACTGTGATCTGTAGTACGGGGGCACCACAAGGTCCAGTTCTTGCCCCATTTCTCTTCACACTGTACACTGCTGACTTCAGGCACAACTCATCCAGCTGTTACTTACAGAAGTCCTCCGATGACTCTGCTATAGTCGGCCTTATCACTGATGGCGACGATAGGGAATACAGAGACTTAAACCTGGACTTTGTTGAATGGTGCCAGCGGAACCAGCTCAGTATTAATGCTGGGAAGACCAAGGAGATGGTGGTGGACTTTAGTAAACGGAGAGGTGCTCCGACCCCGGTGGAGATCCAGGGAATATGTATTGAGATAGTCAGGACCTGTAAGTACCTGGGCGTGCTCCTCACTAATAAACTAGACTGGGCTGATCACCTGGAGGCGCTGCACAGAAAGGGCCACAGCAGACTCTACCTGCTCAGGTGGCTGAGGGCCTTCGGAGTCCAGGGGACACTTCTTAGGGCCTTCTTCAACTCTGTGGTTGCCTCAGCCATCTTTTTCGGTGTGGCCTGCTGGGGGTGCAGTCCATCAACCAGGGACAGAAACAGACGTGACAGGCTGATCAGGAGGGCCAGCTCTGTCCTGGGGAGCCCCCTGGACCCAGTACAGGTGGTGGGTGACAGAAGGATACTGTCTGTGGTGACCTCCATGCGGGAGAACAAATCCCACCCCATGTATGGGACCTTGATGGGACTTGGCAGCACTGTAAGTGACCGTCTGCTTCACCCCAAGTGTGAGAAGAAGCTATCGCAGGTCCTTCCTTCCAACCGCGACCGGGCTGTATAATTTACATCAGACCAAGCGAAGACACTCCGCACAGACAACTAAATGACTATGACGATGACCATGAAGTCTTCCTTCTTTCTCTTCCGTTCCTTAGCTGCCATGGACTCCTAGTATATCTTCTCTTCTCAGCATATGTGTGTCTGCGTCTGTATTATATTACTGTGTATTATCCTGTATTACTAGGCTGCTGTAACATGCTGGAATTTCCCCAATGTAGGACTATTAAAGGATTATCTTATCTTATCATAGGTCCTCAAGTGCAGATTAATGTGGCCTGCTACTGTTTCCAACTCCAGGGGAAGGGAGAAATGCAGATTCGGCTCACCTCCATGTCAGGATACGAGTGGGTTAAACTGAAGGGCAGCTGCAGGCGTCTCAGTGTAGTTGGTCTGTAGCTGCTGCTTCATGCAGAGAGGCAGGCTGCGCTCCAAGATGGGTAGGTCTGGAGCTGGGCGCAAATCACAGCCGGATAGCTGTCCGGCAAGTCACACCCCTTCTTCCGGATCTGGGTTCTGCGTAGAAGTCACATCAGGGGCCGGCCCTTACACTTTAGGCTAGGGATCCTAGTGAGGCCTACTCAAAATGGCTGCCGGGTCTGGGAGAAGAGATCCAGAATCTGAGGTTCCGTACCTCGAAATACCTCCTCTCCAGGCTGCTCCAGAACCAGAAGCAGCTGTGATGTCGCGGGAGATGTCTCCTGCGCTCCGCAGGCCGTGGTGACTCCAGAAGAAGGCAGGCCGCAAAAAAAACAAAATGGCGGTCGTGACTCCTATGATCAGCTGCCCGGTAAAGTAAGAGAGCTGGATGAAGGCAGTAAGTGTCTGGAACGCGCCAGAGGTCCTCTCCTGGGTCGGATGAGCGGTCCAGAGCTGCGAGGGACTACGCCGGGAGCTGGAACAAGTCGGCAGCAGGTAAGTCCAAAAACAAGATGGCGGCCGGGTCCTGTGGGACAGAAGGCCGCAACAGTTTATATCCTCAGGAGCGCTGTAAAAGTGTGAAATAACACCCCAAAATAGCAGACAGAGGCTTGGAGGAGAGCCTCGGGGTTGTTATCTGTATGGATGGCTGAGATCACCGCCGGTAAGAAACGGATGAAAGTGTCCAAGTCAGGAGCTCACAGCAGACGCGACCGCTCTGGTTGCCGGCTAGCCATGCCCCCTCCCCCTCCCACAGTATATCTATCCCTGTCTCACAGTCACATAGTTCACAGTCTCATATGAACCGAATCTGAAATCCCCCATTCATATGAAGCGGAGGTCACCTGATTCAGCCAGCCAATTACTTTTTCTGACTTTTTTTTTTTTTTTTCGATGCCGCGGTTGTCGTAGTTCCTGTCCCACCTCCCCTGCACAGTTATTGGTGCAAAAAAAAAAAAAAAAAAAAAAAGAAAGAAAAAGCGCCAGGGAAGGTGGGAGGGGATACAAATTTTTAGTGCGTTTGCCGCGTGGTATTCAATTGGAATGGAATATCTTGAGCAGCCTGAATACCAATTCGATGGAACGCTGTTGGCTCATCTCTAATCCCTACTGATCCCTTAGACTGTTAGGACCCCACAGATCAACTGTTTCTCGGAGCAGGCAAATCCCATTATTGTTTAAATGTGGGGCGCTGCTTATTCGCTGTGTTCTTACAACCGCAGTTGTGGGTACTGTAGTTGTACCCTGTTCAAGTGTATGAGATGCCGCTGCAGCACCCATAACCATTTCAAACAAGAATATGTTGTAGGGAGGGGCCCCAGTCAGTAGAACATCCCGTCAGAGGGCCCCCGCATAATATAGTGCCATTCTTAAGTGATATGCAGGTTATTTGGGAGCCACCGCCAAAGGACTGCGAGACAGCACCTGGAATTTGGGACTGTTCTGCTGTATTCAGGAGGGCCGAGAGGGCTCCCTCGCTGCCATAGGGTACAGTTCGGGTTCACTAGTTGTCCTATATTTAAAGTAGTTCTGTGCACAATCCTTTTGGGTGATGTTATTCAGCTCCTGCATATGATGTACAGCATTACCTAGAATCGAACAGGAGGGCTGGTGGAGGATGGAGCAATTGGGGAATATATCATTGCCTGTCAGCCATTGCCTGTTGGAATAATCCAATCGGTATTGGCCTAATGGTCATCAGTCTTTGGGGACGGCATTATGTGGTGCGGAACAGGTCTGTGTAAAATGTAGAGGGGTGCAGCATAAGGCGCGGGGCGCCGTACCAGGCGAGACGACGTAGCAGCATACTGCACTATTTTGCCTTTTCTTTTTTTTTTTTTTTTTTTTCTCCCCTTATTCTGCAGATGACACCTTCTGTACGTAAACCTGAGCTGTAAAGCCGGAGGAGATATAGGCAGTGACGGTGACGGCTCCTACAGGTTTATGTTTGTGTAAAGACAGTCACCACTATTACAATATTGTCTGACCCCTGTATAAGCAATGCCGCCCCTGCTACCTCTTGTGCCACCCCCTTTACCTCACAGATTGTAAGCTCTTGCGAGCAGGGCCCTCAGTCCCATTGTGTGACGTGACTATTTCTTTGTAATGCATTTTTCTCTCTGTATTTGAACCCTACAAGTTGTACAGCGCTGCAGAATACGTTGGCACTATAAAAATAAAATGTATTATTCTATTATTATTCATCATCTGTTTTCCCTTAGTCCTAACAACAGCACAAGCTCCTTTTAGTTCATTCTGTTCATGCCCCTCTTCATGGGGCGTGTAGCACAGCGTCGGATGAGTACGCAAGGCAGAGTGTCAGGAGATGAATATGAAGAGGGGCGTGAAGAGAATTAAGAACTAAGGGGCGGCGAGAGGTTATGACGTGGGGGTGCTCGGAGCAAGAGGGGCAATCCCCCTGAGTTCCATGAGCGGGATTTGCATACTGCAATAAACAGATTTTGACAGAAACAGCAAAGAGGAGAAGAAGAGACTGGAAGGTGGGAGTAGAATGGCCTTTTTAACCCCTTCCCGACATGCGCCGTAATAGTACGGCGCATGTCGGGTCTGTAACTATGGCGACCGCTCGGGAGCCGGGCGGCCGCCATAGCCGCCGGGTGTCTACTGCTTTAAGGCATTAACCCCTGCGGCGCCACGGTCAAAGGCGCCGGAGGCGCCATTTTTCCGGCGACGCATGGGCGCCGCCATTTTGCCGGTGGTCGCCTGCTCCTGGAGCATGCTCCAGGGCCGACGTCACGTTGGCATGACAGCCGGGAGCCTTTACAAGGCTCCCAGGCTTGTCTGCAAATGCTCTCTTTTGCAGGCTGGTCTATGCAGCCTGCAAAAGAAAGGATGATTTTTTGCTTTAGCATTGCAATGCATTAGTGATCAGACCCCCTGGGGTTCAACGCCCGTAGGGGGTCTAATAAATGGGAAAAAAAAATCAAATAAATAAAGTTAAAATAAAAATAAAATAATAATAATAAAACATAAAAAGAATTACAAATTCAAATCACTCCCCTTTCCCTAGAACACATATAAAAGTAGTTAAAAACTGTGAAACACATACATGTTAGGTATCCCCGCGTCCAAAATTGCCCGCTCTAAAAATCTATAAAAATATCTTTCCTGTTCGGTAAACGCTGTAGCGGGAAAAATAGTCAAAAGTGCCAAAGTGCCGTTTTTTTTTTTTTTTTCAGTGTTTTGATTCTGATATAAATTGGAATAAAAAGTGATCAAAGCAATAACATTTCCCGAAAATGGTAGAACTAAAGAGTACACCCGACCCCGCAAAAAAAGACGCCATACACATCTCTGTACACGGACGTATAAAAAAGTTACGGCTGTCGGAATATGGCGACTTTTAGAAAAAAAAAAAAAAAAAAACAGTTTTGGAATTTTTTTTAAGGGGTCGAAATTTAAATAAAACCATAGAAATGTGGTATCCCTGGAACCGTACCGAAACACAGAATACAGGGGACATGTCATTTTGGCTGCACAGTGAACGCCGTAAAACCAAAGCCTGTAAGAATGTCGCAGAAATGCATTTTTTTCTTCAAATCCACCCCATTCTGATGGTTTTTCCTGCTTCCCAGTACATTATATAGAATAATTAATGGTGGCATCAGGAAGAAAAAATTGTCCCGCAAAAATTAAGACCTCATATGGCTCTGGGAGCGGAGAAATAAAAAAGTTATGGGGCTTAGAAGGAGGGGAGTAAAAAACGAAACAAAAAAAAAAAAAAAAAATGCCATTGCCGGGAAAGGGTTAAAGACGATCGTCTAACGACAGAATTAGAGCCCCGGTAACCGTCCTATGTAGTATCTGTGCGCCACCTGCTGGCTGGGATCCGTATATACAGGGTCTTTCGAGCTGTGCCGTTTGTTCCCCGCGCCCCCATCTGGATCAGCGTGGAACTGCACAGCCCGCACCCGGGGTTCACTATAACTGCAGCCTCGCGGCGATTACACAAGGATGCCCATAGGGGGCAGAGAGGAGATCCCGCAGCCGGGAGAAGAATTAGATCCGGGGAGGAGGGGGTGCGGCTCCGGAATGCAATAGTCCTATTGACAGAGAAGAAGGTCTGGAGCAGTGAGAACAGCGCCCTGCATGTTATCTAGTAGGCCGGCTAGAAGGAGCCGCTGACCGCTGACCCTCGGCAATGGGAGAATGAGCGGGAAATTCAAAGTGATCCATTGTCTTATGTCAGCCAATCAGCGCGAGACAGAGGAGGGGCTTGTAGGAGTCACGCCGAAGAATTACGTCATCAATGCAGGGTTCTCCTTCTGGTCCGACCACTCTCTATATAAAAAGGCGGCTGTGCGGAGGGACGCTTGTTCTAGTCTGTCAGCAGCAGCAGCACAGAAGATGTCCGGTCGCGGTAAAGGAGGGAAAGGTCTCGGCAAGGGCGGTGCCAAGCGGCACAGGAAGGTGCTCCGGGATAACATCCAGGGCATCACCAAGCCTGCCATCCGCCGTCTGGCTCGCAGAGGAGGCGTCAAGCGCATCTCCGGTCTCATCTATGAGGAAACTCGCGGTGTCCTGAAAGTCTTCCTGGAGAACGTCATCCGTGACGCCGTCACCTACACCGAGCACGCCAAGAGGAAGACCGTCACCGCCATGGACGTGGTGTACGCGCTCAAGCGTCAGGGCCGCACTCTCTACGGCTTCGGAGGCTAATTCCGCCGCTCCCCGACTCTCTACTTCATAACCCAAAGGCTCTTCTCAGAGCCGCCACATCCTCCTGAGAACAGAGCTGTCCCCGCCACCCACCTCTCCTCTGCCTTGTAGGTCTGGGGCTGCAGACGCCTCCTGTAGGCTGTAATGTCATCACTGCTGGAATACTGGAGAGAGTAGAAGAAGAAAACGGTCCAAACCTTCGGAATCTAAGCTTTGTGAACAGGTCCCTAGAAGTAGTCCTACTGCGGCTCTGCAGTGTAACCCCCGTGCCGGCAGCTCGGGCCGATAAGTAGCAGCTTAGTTTAACCCTCCAATCGCAGGTGCGTGCAGAGAGCACTGCACCTCGTAGAGATGTCAATGTAGCAAGCCGGAGATTAGAGCTTCTCTTTGGGTGTATAGTAAGTCTAGCAAGTACAAGAAAATAGCTGGAAAGAAAGGTTCTGGGTAGAAACACGTGCAGCAGCAGCAGCAGCAAGAAGCCAGAAATGGAGGGCTCAGCAGCTCTAGTGTGGAAGGTGTGGGGGGCTCTTAGAAGAGCCTTTGGGGTGATAGTACAGAGCAGGTGATGGAGCCGATTACTTGGCGCTGGTGTACTTGGTGACGGCCTTGGTGCCCTCGGACACGGCGTGCTTGGCCAACTCTCCGGGCAGCAGCAGGCGCACGGCGGTCTGGATCTCCCGGGAGGTGATGGTGGAGCGCTTGTTGTAGTGAGCCAGGCGGGAGGCTTCTCCTGCGATGCGCTCGAAGATGTCGTTGACGAAGGAATTCATGACGACCATGGCCTTGGAGGAGATACCGGTGTCGGGGTGGACCTGCTTCAGCACCTTGTACACGTAGATGGCATAGCTCTCCTTCCTGGCCCTCTTACGCTTCTTGCCGTCCTTCTTCTGGGCCTTGGTCACGGCTTTCTTGGAGCCCTTCTTGGGCGCTGGGGCAGACTTGGCGGGATCAGGCATGGTATAACACGGAGATCTCTTTCACACGAGAATGAGAGAAAGTAATGTCTGTGCTCCTCCCAGCGCAGCCCTATTTATAGGCGGGCTATGCAAATGAGCGCCGCTGTCTGTGCGCTGTTCTACTGGACCAGCAAACCATGTGACTTTTGCAAGCCCCGCCTGCTGAAGCGGATTGGTGGTTCCACAAATCTGGCCTCTATTGGCGGCTTGAGATGTGTCCAATGAGAGTTGCAGGAGGGCGGGGCAGAACTATATATATAAGGCAGGAGGAGCCGGTACAGGGCAGGATATTCTGTGTTCCATTACAGTAACTGACGATCCACGAACCATGTCTGGACGCGGCAAGCAAGGAGGCAAAGCTCGTGCTAAGGCCAAGACCCGCTCATCCCGGGCGGGACTTCAGTTCCCCGTCGGTCGTGTGCACAGGCTTCTCCGCAAGGGCAACTACGCCGAGAGGGTTGGTGCTGGTGCTCCCGTCTACCTGGCGGCCGTACTGGAGTATCTGACCGCTGAGATCCTGGAGTTGGCTGGTAATGCTGCACGGGACAACAAGAAGACCCGCATCATCCCCCGTCACCTGCAGCTGGCCGTGCGCAATGACGAGGAGCTGAACAAACTGCTGGGTGGCGTGACCATCGCCCAGGGAGGCGTCCTGCCCAACATCCAGGCCGTGCTGCTGCCCAAGAAGACCGAGAGCAGCAAGCCCAGCAAGAGCAAGTGAGCGCCGCTCCCACCCCATCCGTCTATACAAGCAAAGGCTCTTCTAAGAGCCACCACCTTGTCTACAGCAGAGCTGCCTCCTGTCTACAATACGGGCTGTCCGTCTATTCTGAAGCCAACTCCTGGCCCGACCGGCGGCCCTTACAGGGAAGCACCGTGGGGTGACTGAGCGGGAGGAGGATTCACTCTGTAGGGAGATGTGGTGCGGGCGCGGGGTTTTGTGTCAGGTCGGGCTGGTGGTAATCTGCTAATGCTCTCTTCCCAGGCAGGTAGTATAAGCGGAGCTTAGATATAACGGGCGGGCGGGCGGGCGCGCGCTGATACAAAGCCGAGGTGAGCGCCGGCTCCTCCGGGTGACGCTTTGTCTTTTCTCCCCGCTCACACGGTTGGTGGTTTTGAAATTCCCGCTCAGTCGCAGTGACCGTTACAATCCGCGCGAGAGCCGGCAGCGTCACGTGGCGCAGAGAGAAGGGGCGCGAATTTCAAAACCTCCCCAGAGCTGAGCCCTCTCCCACTGAAGAAGATTCAGCAGCGGACTGGGGCGGCCCTCAGGTTATTGTAGAAGGATGTGCGGAGTAGGCATATACTAGGTACGGAGAGGAGGGAGGGAGATGTGGTTGCGGGCGCAGGGTCTTGTCAGTTAGGGATAGTAATGGCTGTGCTCATCCTAATCCTCTCTCCCCGCCAGGGCACAGCCCACGGTGGCAGGCTTACAAGTGCCGATGAAACGGGCGTTAAAGGGCTGATCCGGGTGAACCTTTGTCTATCTCCCCGCTCACACGGTTGGTGGTTTTGCAATTCCCATTCAGTGACCGTTACAACCCGCGCGAGAGCCGGCAGCGTCACGTGGTGCAGAGAGAATGGGCGCGAATTTCAAACCCTCCCCAACTGAAGAAGATTCAGCGGCGCTCAGGTCATTGTAGAAGGCGCTAGGGAGAGATGCGCGGAGTAGGCACATACTAGCGACGGAGAGGAGGGAGGGAGGGAGATGTGGTGCGGGCGCAGGGTCAGTTAGGGATAGTAATGGCTGTGCTCATCCTAATCCTCTCTCCCCGCCAGGGCACAGCCCACGGTGGCAGGTTTAGAAGTGCCGATGAAACGGGCGTTAAAGGGCTGATCCGGGCGAACCTTTGTCTATCTTCCCGCTCAATCGTAGATTCCCATTCATTCAGTGACCGTTACAACCCGCGCGAGAACCGGCAGCGTCAGGTGGTGCAAAGGGAGAAAGGACGCGAATTTCAAGCCTCCGCCTGTCTATTACATCCTCCGCTGCTGCGAAGTAAGATTGAGTCAGCAGTCAGTGGGGGCGGCGCTCAGGTTACTGTAGAGGGCGCTGCAGTTACATATGTGCCTGTTATACATACAAAGGAGGGAGACGAGATATCGCTAACTCAGTGACTGTAAGGGAAAGGGTAACCTCTCTATTAGCAGCCAGTGAAGGCTTCTCTTCTCCCCTCCCGAGAGGAGAAAGACAACGGCTACAGCTCGTCTGAGGGAGGATTTGGTGGCTCTGAGAAGAGCCTTTGTGTTGTCAGACGGTGCCTGGGCAGATTTAAGCCCTCTCCCCACGAATCCTGCGGGCCAGCTGGATGTCTTTGGGCATGATGGTGACCCTCTTGGCGTGGATGGCGCACAGGTTGGTGTCCTCAAAGAGCCCGACCAGGTAAGCTTCGCTAGCTTCCTGCAGGGCCATGACGGCGGAGCTCTGGAAGCGGAGATCCGTCTTGAAGTCCTGGGCGATCTCTCGAACCAGGCGCTGGAAGGGAAGCTTACGGATCAGCAGCTCGGTGGACTTCTGGTAGCGGCGGATTTCACGCAGAGCGACTGTACCAGGGCGGTAGCGGTGAGGCTTCTTCACTCCGCCGGTGGCGGGAGCGCTCTTCCTGGCGGCCTTAGTGGCCAGCTGCTTGCGGGGAGCTTTCCCTCCGGTGGATTTGCGGGCGGTCTGCTTGGTTCTTGCCATCGCTTCAGTATAGACGTTACACAGCGGTGATATGAGCTGAGGAGCGGAAAGAGCGACATATTTATACAGCCGGGGCTCGTCCTCATTGGCTCATGGAAAGCCCGCCCCCTCCATCTCATTGGTTTATTTCTACAGTCCAGCATTAGCGCTCATGCCCCTCCCCCAGACCCCGTGCAGCACGGCGCTGTACAGCCCCCGCCGGCATGCATCAGGCTACACAGGGGACAATCTGTGGCGTTCCCCCCCGCAACATAACGAGGCGATTAGAACCTGTAAACCTGAGGAGAGAAACGGAGGGAAATTCAAACCTGGTGGAAGCGCCAATCAGCTGCGGAGGGCGGGGATTATGATGCTGGCACTGGTCACATGACTTGCTGGTCCAGTAGAACAGCGCGCAGACAGCGGCGCTCATTTGCATAGCCCGCCTATAAATAGGGCTGCGCTGGGAGGAGCACAGACATTATTTTCTCTCATTCTCGTGTGGGAAAAGATCGCCGTGCTACCATGCCTGATCCCGCCAAGTCTGCCCCAGCGCCCAAGAAGGGCTCCAAGAAAGCCGTGACCAAGGCCCAGAAGAAGGACGGCAAGAAGCGTAAGAGGGCCAGGAGGGAGAGCTATGCCATCTACGTGTACAAGGTGCTGAAGCAGGTCCACCCCGACACCGGCATTTCTTCCAAGGCCATGAGCATCATGAATTCCTTCGTCAACGACGTCTTTGAGCGCATCGCAGGAGAAGCCTCCCGCCTGGCTCACTATAACAAGCGCTCCACCATCACCTCCCGGGAGATCCAGACCTCCGTGCGCCTGCTGCTGCCCGGAGAGTTGGCCAAGCACGCCGTGTCCGAGGGCACCAAGGCCGTCACCAAGTACACCAGCGCCAAGTAATCGGCTCCATCACCTGCTCTGTACTATCACCCCAAAGGCTCTTCTAAGAGCCCCCCCACCCCTTCCACACTAGAGCTGCTGAGCCCTTCATTTCTGGTGTTTATTCCCCGGACCAGAGGCTTTATTTATCCCGATCCGTTTTGTCATTGTATTTATGGACGTTACACCGCACTGTTTGTATTATCCTCAAGGCGAAGGAACTTATCCGCCTGATAACCTCGTATCTATCGCGTGTATCTACATCTGCGCACACTGGCAAAGTAAAGGAGAAACTTTAGGCAGTGCACACTGTACAGCGACAGGAACGCTCTTAAGATTTATGCATTTGTTCACACGTTCCCTGAAGCTTAAGAGCGTTTATCTCCACGCTCTCCGGTATTCCTACAGTAGCCGCAGCGACAGCTCCAGCCCTAGAGGGCAGAGGAGAGGTGGGTGGCGGGGACAGCTCTGTTCTCAGGAGGATGTGGCGGCTCTGAGAAGAGCCTTTGGGTTATGTAGAAGAGAGTCGGGGAGCGGCGGAATTAACCTCCGAAGCCGTAGAGAGTGCGGCCCTGGCGCTTGAGCGCGTACACCACGTCCATGGCGGTGACGGTCTTCCTCTTGGCGTGCTCGGTGTAGGTGACGGCGTCACGGATGACGTTCTCCAGGAAGACTTTCAGGACACCGCGAGTCTCCTCATAGATGAGACCGGAGATGCGCTTGACGCCTCCTCTGCGAGCTAGACGGCGGATGGCAGGCTTGGTGATGCCCTGGATGTTATCCCGGAGCACCTTCCTGTGCCGCTTGGCACCGCCCTTGCCGAGACCTTTCCCTCCTTTACCGCGACCGGACATCTTCTGTGCTGCTGCTGACAGACTAGAATAAGCGTCCCTCCGCACAGCCGCCTTTTTATATAGAGAGTGGTCGGACCAGAAGGAGAACCCTGCTATGATGACGCAATTATGGGGCGTGTCCTGACGCCACTCCCCCCCTCCCCTGCTTTCCTCCTCTGATTGGCAGAACTTTCACCCGTTAGTGATTCGGAGCTTTCCCGCTCATATCCTACAGTTCTCGCCGCCTCTCCCTGTCCCTGCTGCCGCTCTCAGCTCGGCCCCGGAGACAATGGACGTCTGCCGGCTTTCTCCACCCGCCCCAGTGTCATCACAAACCTACTGCTGGGAGCCGGAGCTCCCCCAGACAAGTCATTCAGCTGCAGCACAGACAGTGCGTTATAAATACAAGAGAACACGCTGAACAGGAGGCAGCAAAGATCCGAGTTTCTGGGTCCAGAAGTGACCCCGAAATAACGGTGTGCGCTCTCAGGGGAGAACGAGCCTGGACGCCGGGAGGTTGTACTGGGGGAGAAGGGGATGAGGCTGGGTGACAAGAGCTCTCAGGGGAGCCCCCTCCTCAGCCTGTGTAGGAACGAGTAGTGTCAGGCGGGGGCTCCCCTGAGAGCGCTTGTCACCCAGCCTCATCCCCCTTCTCCCCCAGTACAACCTCCCGGGCGTCCAGGCTCGTTCCCCGCTGATCTGATACAGACCTGGGAGTATGTATCGTTTGTCCCCCTACCACAAGCACGCACACAGCCGCCCGCCGTACACCGCAGCGACCCCCGGCATCAGGCTGCATTCGGGACTGCAGGGATTGTGTAGCTCAGACATACTGACAATTCCTCCTCCTCCTCCTCCTCCCCCTTTATCCAGACAGAGGCCCCCGCCAGTAACGAGGAGGATGCGCGGCCAATCTACTGGATTACTGCCCCTATAAACCCTCAGCGGCCTCAGCTTTTAGTCCTCATTACTACCCCGCTGGACCGGTCACCTGGAGAAACCTGCGGGGATGTTACCCTGTAGTGACCGCTCATGTGTCGGTGCGGATACGGGAATGGAGCCCTGGTCATAGGATTGCCGTTAATATGACGCCCCCGCCCCCCCGCTGGCTGGGGAGATAGCGATCATACAGCTCTGCCGGGACAAGGTGGTGGCTCTGAGAAGAGCCTTTGTGGGACAAGTACAGGGCGGCTCGGGCTTATTTCTTAGCCGCGGGCTTCTTGGCTTTAGCAGCCTTCTTAGCCGGACTCTTGGCAGCTTTGGGCTTGGCCGCCTTCTTAGCTGGGCTCTTGGCAGCTTTGGGCTTAGCCGCCTTCTTAGCCGGGCTCTTCGTCACCTTCTTGGCTTTAGGAGCCGCCTTCGGCTTCTTGGGGCTCTTGGCCGCCTTCTTGGCGGCCGCGGCAGGCTTCTTGGCTTTCTTCGGGCTCTTGGCCGCGGTCGGCGCCTTCTTAGGAGACTTAGCCGCGGGCTTCTTGGCGGCAGCTTTCTTGGGCTTGGCCGCTGCAGGCTTCTTCTTGGCCGCCTTGTCCTTACTCTCCGCCTGCTTCTTGTTCAGCTTGAAGGAGCCGGAGGCGCCGCTGCCTTTCACCTGGATCAGGGTTCCCTTGGTCACCAGAGCCTTAAGGCCCAGCTTGACACGGCTGCGGTTCTTGTCTGTATCGTAGCCGCCAGCAGCCAGCACCTTCTTCAGGGCGGCCACAGACACCCCACTGCGCTCCTTGGAGGCGGACACGGCTTTGACGATCAGCTCGGACACGGTGGGACCGGAGGATTTCTTGCTCTTCTTGGCGCCCCCTGCGGCTGCTTTCTTCGGCTGCTTCTTGGATTTGGCGGCCGGTTCGGCGGGAGGGGGAGCAGCGGCAGCGGCGGGCGCGGTTTCTGCCATGATACGAATCGAGCTCTAATTCCTTTCCTAGACGGGAAAACACTGGGGCCGAAGCAGCCGCCGCCTCTTATATGCACAGCGGTGCGCACTGATTGGCTGCTGAGCGGCCTCGGCCTCACCTCCTATTGGCTGTCACTCAGCACAGGGCCAGAGTCAAGCTCCGCTCTCCCCGTGTGCTTCCCTGCCCGGGATCAGAGCCCATTACCGGCTAGAACCGGACAGGAGAGCTTCCATTCTTCGTGTCTCCCCACTCCCCGACATCCTCCCTAACAGTCCCTGGCCGTCACTGGCGGAGGTGCGGGGGTGGTGCGGAGAGGAGGCCCCGGGATTTCCGCCATAGCACCCCCACATCTGTCCATCACTATCTATGCAGGAAGATGAAACCGCTGCGGGAGCTGCCCCCTTCTATTCCCGGCGCTTGTCACCATCCCCGGGATCTTTACCACAAGCTCTATGCTACAGGAAGCTGATTGTACGATGCGGGGACAAGCTGGAGCTGCTGAGAGCCGGGGAGGGTAACACAGGCGGCGGCTCCGCTCACTGCCGGCTCCCTGTCCTCACATCAGATAGATACATATATATATATATATGTATATATACTGCAGACAGGGGGGCCGCTTCTCATGGGGCTCTGCCCTGCAGCAATGTCTATACACCGGGCAGAATAGAAAAGCGGGGACATTGTGTATATACAGCTGTCTGCACAGAGGCGTGTAGGATGGGATGATGGCTGGAGGTGATTTCAGTCTCCTGCAGTTACACGTATTATATAGGATGGGATGCATACAAGGTGATAGTGATCCAAACCTGACAATCACTACCATCATGAACTATTGAAAAGTTTGTCTTTGCTTCAATGTGTCAGTTTAGACCCTGTGCGATCTGTATGGCAATTACAATCCACAACCAACAGCACAGTAAGACACATTACAGATAGACACACGGCCATACAGCAAGTCGTTGTGTGGGGATTGCAGTCAGAAGTAGCAGCTCCAGGTGTCAGTGTGAAAGCGTGACTGCCCAAAAACTGGAAATAAAATATGATGACATCAATGACATTTCCGCCATATTTATGTTTTTATGACCATCCAGACGCCAGCAGATGATCCAGAAACCCTAACTATGTAGGAACCCTAAAATATGCTGGATATTGGCCAAGTGTCCCCAAGGGTTGCATCTGGGAATGGAGTATCATTGAAGCTGCAGGTCTGGCGTACCCCGACTTCTCAAAGCATTTGGGATCTCTTGTTAGGCACATTACACCGATATGTTTTATTCCCGGGAGTTATGGCGTATTCACAAAAGATGTATGATCAGATGGATCGGAGGGGCGGCTTATTAGCCTGTAGATCGATAGAACTACATCCTGCTGACAACCTCTGCCAGGCTAGAAAAAGGTCTGATTGATTTTATTTCCATATTCAGACAGATATGATCTTTGCTCCTGTCTATCTTATTGTGCCACATGTGGTCACAGCTCCCACCACTGCCCCTACTCAGCCAGACATGCCCTGAAACTAGTGGACATAAAACAGTGACAGCAGGTCCGCCAATAGGCCAGTACTACTGCTACTGGTGTCAGGGGCCCGGCCAGAGGACGCAGATCTGAGTTGAGCACATACGCGGCTGAAGCGAGGAGCTGACACAGGTCAGCTCCTCGCTTCGCCGCTGCCGCCTGTCTCGCTGACACATATGCGGCTGAAGAGAGGAGCTGACCTGTGTCAGCTCCTGACTTCGCCGCTGCCGCCTCTCTCGCTGACACATATGCGGCTGAGCCGGTGTCAGCTCCTCACTTCGCCGCTGCCGCCTCTCTCGGTGACACATATGCGGCTGAGCCGG